>NC_037669.1:58009485-58309485 GCF_003255815.1 Theropithecus gelada
TTTTTTAGTAGAGACGGGGTTTCACCGTGTTAGCCAGGATGGTCTCGATCTGCTGACCTCGTGATCTGCCCGTCTCGGCCTCCCAAAGTGCTGGGATTACAGGCTTGAGCCACCGCGCCCGGCCGTCTTCACTCTTCTTTGCAAAGCTCAAAAGGTTGACTCCCACTAATTTATGGCTAACACTAGAAAGGGAAAGAGACATTTGATATTCCTTCTATGTAAAATCTGATAGAGGTTCATTAAACTTTTCAAACTTAAAATTGTATGTTCTTTTATGATTCATCCACAAACTCAATTTGGTCAACTTAGGTAGATTTTATGGGTGGAATTATTTAAACATATGAACTTAAAAGGTTTATCGTGAATTGAAAAAGCTCAGCAGAGATTTATTGTGGATACCGGACAAGACATTCCTACTTTGTTCCCCCTTTCCTGCCACAAAAACTGCATCATTTTTTATAATATTCTTTCTCTCTATTACAGATCCTTTAAGATTTAATAATTTCAAGGTCCTTGAGACTCAGAGTTAAGTCATTATTATCCTCCAGAAGTTTCCTCAACCATGTAAAAATGCTAACTCTGTATCAGGCTGACTCATGTAGAACCTGTCTGTGCATACACCACCCACCCTTAAAACATGTGAAGCTCCAGCCCCAAGCTGACGCTCCCACACATCAAATCCCAGTTTACAAAATCCTACCCACAATATAACACCTGCCAGCGATAATATTATGACTGTAACTCACATTGTTCAAGTGCAGACCACAGCACTATGAAAAGCTTCTATTTTGTGATATTTTTATGACTGATCCTGAAGCAAAGGAGTGGGGGAGAAAGAACTATGGATGGTCACGAATTGCTGGTAACTGGCTTTTGCTGATCTGCTGCAAGTGTTCAGACCTAAAACACAATTTGCAAACTTCTATGGAGAGGAGTAACAATCTCATTCATCAGCCTTTACTAATAATTCATAAAGTCTGAACTACATTACTGATCATGTGTCTTTTTATGCCAGTTTCATATCTGCTGGTAAATAACAATCCATTTAATTACAGAAATAAATCTGCTCTGCCATCACCATGAACTTGAAAGTGATACAAAGTTTAATAAAATAAGCCCTAGAAATAGAGAACTCAGATGCCACAATTTGGCCTCAATACCTTTTTATTTTAGTTCTTGAAAGACCTTCTGACCTCCCCTAAACAAGGCTGCTCAGTGGAGATAATTGCTAGTCCTTCTTATTAGCAGTTTCCATTTCTGAGTTTGCTTTAACTACTTAGTTTCTTATTATTCTCAAGCTCTTTATCAGACAGCCTGAACTCTTGCCTATATTGTATACTCTTTTCTCTTTCTTTCACCATTTTTTGTCTCCTTTTTTTTTTGCTATGATCTTCTCGTCCTAGAAAAGGTAATTTCACACATACTGAATTACTGCAATTTAGGTCAGAGAGACCAGGCACCATGAAAATAAGTTCTTTATTTAGGAAAAAAAAAGTTTCTGATCTATTTCTCCCGTTAAGCTTGTGAGAGTCTCACCTTCCTCGTGTTATGGATATTGCAAAGAAGATATTTTTAAAGCACCCTTTTAAAAAGTCCCAAGAGGTACCAAATATGCTAATGTATTTCCACAATGCTATTTCAGAAAAGAAAGAATAAATTAGAGGAAGCAAAAACCTCTTATTTTGATCCTTCTCTTAATGTCATTGGTAAACCTTCTGTGACTTGATACAAACCAAGTCTAATCTTCTGCTTTTTTATGCTACAATAATGGGGGAGTTTGTATACTATGATTATGTTGGTTTTATGAGGGTTTAGGAGATTATTGTGGAGGGTTAAGTTTTACTTTGCATTTGTTAATAAACATTCATTTATTATTTGTAGGGGAGTATGCATATATGCTCACACACTCCATGGGTATTCCGCCAAAACCTTTGCAAAAATTATATCATTTTATTAAATATGACATTATTTTATAAAGGGAGAAACTAAAATTTTGAGAGTATAAGCAACTGAATTAAGATCACACAGCTCAGAAGTGCCACTGCCCATACTAAATCCTCAAATTTGAACAGTGCAATGGTCCAACCCCATTACTACTTTTTTTTCTCTCTCTCTTCCACTTCTACCACATTTACCTCCAAATAGCTAAATAGAGTGACTCAGTTCAAGTCAACAGATACTGCTGAGGGTCTTCTGTGGGCAAAGTGCCATGCCAGATGCTGTAGGACATGCACAGGAGAACAAACAGAAACTCACAACCAAGAAATGGTGCAGCTAATCTTGTTCAGTCAGAAGCCTCCGAAGAGAAAACAATAAAGCCTCTGAACAGATAAAGCCATTTTCCTTCTTTTGGACTGACAACATGGTCTAGTCAACATTTACTCTTCACCCTGGAGGGAGATGCCACTAACTGAAAGATGAGATGGTTTGCTACATCATATTTATTATTATTTTTTGCTAGATTTCACTCATATGTTTCCTCCACATGACTTGACTCTCTTGAGGGCTTTAGAGCATGGATGCCACTTTGAGATATTAAGGATGCCTAAAGGAGCACGTGAAAAGAAAATGTGAAAAAGAAAAGACATTCTGAATTCAACTCCTGTGACTCTGTTGCCAGGGAGAAGACAATGCTGGTGACCTGAGAATCAGCTGGAGGCCCCGATTCTATGCTTGGGAACTGCTGTGGTTTGGGTATCTGACACTTTCACATCTCCTGGCAAAATTTGATCCTAATGTTGGAGTTGGGGCCTAATGGAAGCTGTTTGGGGCCGGGGGGTAGAAGGCCCGTCATAAATAGACTAATGCCCTCCTTGTGGGGAAGGGGCAGTGAGTGAGTTCTCGTTCTATTAATTCCTGTGAGAACTGGTTGTTAAGAGCTTGGCACCTCCCACCTCTCGTTCTCTTGCTCCCTCTCTGGCCAAGTGATCTCTGTGCATGCTAGCTCCCCTTCTTCCACCATGAGTGGAAGCAGCTTGAGGCCCTCACAAGATGCAGAAGCTGGTGTCATGCTTCTTGTACAGCCTGCAGAACTGTGAACCAAATACACCTCTTTTATTTCTTAATTACCCAGCCTCGGGTATTCTTTTATAGCAGTAAGACAGGAATGATCCCAGCATTGCTCTCATTGGGTTTAAATGAGAAATCTTTTTCCCAACATGGCGGTTTTAACCCTTCAGTAAAAACTAGCGAAGCGCCTACCTATAAGCAAAACCCTGTAGTAGTTCCTGGTGATTCAGAGAGAACACAAATTACTCATGGGCTTTCTATCAGGGACCTCTCATACTTAATAATATTAATACCCAGGCTGGACTGCAGTGGCTCATGACTGTAACCCAGGACTTTGGGAGGCCGAGGTGGGCGGATCACAAGGTCAGAACTTCAAGACCAGCCTGGCCAACATGGTGAAACCCCATCTCTACTGAAGATACAAAAAATTAGCTGGGTGTGGTCACGCATGCTGTAATCCCATCTACTTGGGAGGCTGAGGCAGGAGAATCACCTGAACCCGGGAGGTGGAGGTTGCAGTGAGCCGAGATTGCTCCACTGCACTCCAGCCTGGGCGACAGGGCAAGAATCTGTCTCACAAAAAGGAAAAAATAATATTAATACACATATAAATATCTAATTATGGAGGCTGATTGGGACTATGAAAAGGTGGTAGTGGAGAGTGATGAGCTAGTGGGAATAAAGAAAAACTACTTCAGGTTTCTGGGTCAGTGTCTCACTGTGTAACTGCAGCAGCATCTGAATTTTATCTCCCACTTATGTGGCCACCTTCACAAACCAACAACATACTTAGTGGTCATTCCCAAAATCATGGCCGTCACTCTGAAGAGGTAGTTGGTATATCTTTATGCAATACTTTTGGTCTGTTATAATAGTTTGCCATATCTGGAATCACCACCATTGCGTCAATGGTATCAATATTGAATGGCTCATGCCCAGCTTGCTTCTGATAAGTTAATCTAAAGGTTGAGTTATACCAATGAAAGTGTATATTTACTTTTTAATTCCAGCTTATAAACAATAAAACATAAATTAACTTTCTACTTAGAAAACATCAGCTCAAGAAGCATGGTTTAAAGTTGACAATGTCTTTGACCATTTAACTTCTTAATATACGCATATAATATTTTAAAGCCCTCATGGTAAATCTGAAGCTAAGTGAAGAATTGTCTATGTAGTCCAGTGTGGTGGGTTACGCCTGTAATCCCAGCACTTTGTGAGGCCAAGCTCACGAGTTTAGGACAAGCCTGGGCAACATGGTGAAACTTTGTCTCTACAAAAAAAAAAAAACACATAAATTAGCTGAGTGTGGTTGTGCACACCTGTAGTCCCAGCTACTGGGGAGGTTGAGGTAGGAAGATGGCTTGAGTCTGAAAGGCAGAGATTGCAGTGAGCCAAGATCATGCCACTGCACTCCAGCCCGGGTGATGGAGCCAGAAATAATTTTTAAATCCAGGGATAAAACTGTGGTGTCTGTACAAACCCTATACCATTAATATATAAGTAAACATAAATTTCATCACATAACAATAGCATGTTTTTCCTCAAACCCATTCAGGTACATGATGTTTTCATTGTAGTATTGTGACAGCAGGCAGAATGGTTTAGTCAGAAGATATGGGAATGATACTGTCCTCATGTTAATTTGGGACACTCAGAAGCATGATAGCTAAATCCTGGTATATGTGATTACTCTTTCTCCTACAAAAAAAATTTATAGAAGGGTGATAAGAAGTGATTTAAAGAAGCACATTTCTTTTTTCTTGACTTCAACCAAAATTAGCAAAATGTAAGCTATTCTGGAAAAGTCCAAGAAATGCTATTAGTGAAATAGTCAGGAGTGGTGTGAACAACTGCACTCTTTTTTGTTGCTCTTCTGAAGTCTGAGGAGTTTCTACTTACTAACAAGATTGGACAAACAGTTTTCTTTGCTTCCATTAAAAATAAATAGAATTATGGATGACATAGGGGAAAAAGTTACAATCTGTAATTTATCCTAAATTACAAGTTCAAGTTGCAATTTTCGGGTCTGAATATGTTTGACAATAAGGACACAGAGCTAAAATCTCAATGGGCAATAATACATCAGGTTGCAGTGGACAAAGGATAAGACACTTCATGACATTTGAAAGCGGCCATTATATTGGTGGTCTTCCACATCCTCCAAGATTAATCAGAAATTATCGTTTGATGTTTGCTATAGCTTTTGATGGGAACACTAAATCTTTTAAATTCATGATTTGATGTTCAACATTCTCGTTGATTATTTTAATCACATCACACACAGAAGTACTTCAGTTATCCAATACCTCCCAGGAGGCATAGCCTCAATTGCTATCTCTAATCTTTTTAGAGCACCCTCTTCTGCTACTGTTCATTAATTAAACATAGCTCTGCTGATGCTTCTTTTGGCTGCTGCTCCCCCAGAAGCTGCCAGATTGCTTGTCATCATCTTATTCCCTTCATCCCAACCAAGTTCATTATCAATTATTTTCCTCTTTCAGAGCTATCTTTCTCTTTTAGAATATTCTTTGATGACTTGATAAGTCTTTACAGTCAAATCCCACCTCCATTTATTAATATTACTACTCTCAAAGGCACGACCAATCTTTCTTTGTAATCTTTTCTTTAGTCGCCAAAGAAGCTTAAGACTCCAGGATCAACTGTGGATGTACAAAATTAAATCCTCATATTGAAGAGTAAAATTTCAAACCAGGGGGCGAGGTTGATACCAAAACTCAATGTCAATGTAAAAAAATAGAAACTACAGCAATAATACTGTAACACTGATTTATTTATTTTCATATGCTATATGTATTTAATAAGCAAATATTTATTAAGGAGCAATACTGTGTTAAACACTGTGCTGGATAGGTGGGCAGGATAAAAATGGCATTTTTGGCAGGATCTATTTTTCAAAAAACACTCACGTATTTTTCTCATAATGTGACTTTGACACTTTCCTATAGACAGATGAGGGTCTGTGTTATTTTCCCCTCAATCTTACGACTATGGCTTACCACTATGACAATGCCAATGCTATTTGATTCCTAAAAGTAGGTCAAAAAGACCACAGAGTTTTTTGCTTGGTTCTTTTGGGACACTCATTTAGGAGCCCTATGCTACTGTGTAAGCTGTCTGACTGTCATAAGGTAGCCATGCTATAAGGAAGCCCAAATAAAGAGCTGGCAGGAAATGAGACCTCATATCTTTAACTAGTTCACTACCAACAGCCATCTCCAACTTGCCAGCTCCAGCCATGTAAGTGAACCATCTCGAAAGTGACTCCCCAGGTCCTAGTCAAGCTGCCCTAGCTAATGCTGCACAGAGTAGAGACAAGTCACTACTGAGCCCTGCCCAAATTGCCGACTCAATAATTGTCTTTTCAGGCACCAGGTTTTGGAGTGGCTACTCAGTAACAGATAACTGAGCAGTCCAAAATGTGCAGCACCTACAGTCTACAGTGGAAGACATCATGTTTTCACATAGTTCATCATGTGTGAATTAGTTGGAATAAATACCTCAGGAAGCCAGACATTCCAATGAAACAAGACCTTTGCGTGCATTAGCTCCTTCCTTATGAACTTCACAGCCATTTGCTGGAACGCATGGGATAAAAATCTAGGACTACACATGAGATCAAATCTTATGACCATGAGAAGCACCCTCTAGAGTTGTGTGCACAGTGCAATTATGACCCAAGATAAAAACTGGGCATTCAAAAAGCCCCAAAAAGTCAGAAATACAGTCCAGAAAACTAGGTCCAGAAAACCAGGTCCAGAACATCAGAAAATAACCTAATTCCTTTTGCCAGAACATAATTCTTGAACTTTTACATATTCATGGCCTATTCATTCCAATGCTGGGAAGCTTTTTGTTTTACTTCCAAGTATTGATTTTAGTAATAATAGTAACAATAACACTGCTACTACTACTGCATTTATTAATCAGTTACAAATTCCTAAATACTTTACTAGGTATGTATTTTCTCATCAAAGAACCCTATGGAATACATGCTAATGTTCTCAACATTTTATGAAAAGGAAATTGGAGCATAGTGAAGTGAAATCAATTGCCCAAGGTCATATAACATGCAAACAGTGGTGCTGTGTTTGAACTCAGAGTACCTCAATCCACAGCCTGCATTCTTCACCACTGTGCAAACTGTCCTCTTTTGTGCTCTGGCAATGCCTAGTAGTGCCATTCTCAGTTTACTCATCTGAACTGTCAGGCACTATTTTATCTGTACTCCCTAATGAAATGCACAGCATGGCAGTATATTGTTGATGCTCAATAAATGCTTGTTACGTAAATGCATGAAGGAACAAATTGTGTAAGTCACCTTTCCTCCCTGGATCATGATATTCTCATCAGGAACATGAGGATGTTGCAGTAGATATACAGGAATATCTCTTTTAGCTGTGAAATTCTGTGATTCTCTGACTTGAACTACCTCTAAGTGAAGCAGGAACTGCGAATTTTCATTCAATGTTGTCTTGATCCCCAGACTAGAAAATAATAAAAGTTTTATAGGGTTGCACTGAGACTAGCTCTTCTTTTTTTAGCGTTGGGGATTTCCTGTGCTACTTTAGTTAAATAGATCATACGCTCTGGATTCTTGAGAGGAACCCAGTTGAAAGAGTCACACTTTTGTTCTTTGAGATGAATGGGCAAACGGAACATCCTCAAGGCCCACAGGACTTGCCAGTTCTTAGGGCAGATGTGGTTCAGGGTTGGGTTGTCAGTATCACTCTTTTGGGTCTCTTTGTTTGTCAGGGATAACCCATCTGGGTCGTTCTCATCATATGAACCACAAGGCAAGAGAAATGGGAAGCTGAAGCTCCTTTTGCAAGGTAGCAAAATGGACTCCACTTCTCATATATCAGAGTGCTTGCAATTTGGTATATAAATGCTTGGAATGTTAAGTTGGCTTTAGAAGGGCGATAATCTACCTCTGTTACCTCGTCTAATTTTGCCGTTTTTTTAATTGGGGGAAGAAGAAGAAGGTATTCAGTTCATTGCCAAGCAAAATTACTCAGCACACCTCTCACTCTCTGAGCTCTCACAACTGAGAGGCGGCTCTCTGTCCTAGATTCCATGCTCCATTTAGGTGGCATAGTCATCACATCAAAGTCACTTTGTTGTTGTTGTTGTTTTGCTCAGAAATGCTCATATTTTCCCCCTTTGCAATCTATTGACTACTCTCCCATGTAATTTTCCTGGACTTCCTGGGTTGTTCTATTTTACTATTTCCTCAGCAATGACTTTAGAAAAGGAATTTGGTATTTATAGGACACAGTTCATACCATCCTTTCCTAACTTTATATTCTTGTCAAGTTGTCTGTAAAATGAGTCACTTTCTGTTCCAGCTAACACAGTAAACTTAAAGTTACCATCTTTGGAGGGTGAAGGAAACAACCTAAAGGAGTAGAACCCATTATCAATTCAAGGGTTAATACATGTCAATTTGACACTGTAGATATTTAAACATTTTCACTGTCCATAACCACAAGTATTATATTACATTCCTACTGAATCCACCTACAGGAGTCCTTGCCTCTCTTCTCTTCGTGTGTCAAAAATATATTTATTTTATTGCTAATGCTTTGGTCAACTCTCGGAATTTGTACCTAGTTTATGACTCTTACCGCTCTGGGATTTTCTGGGGACCACTCCTAGACATATCTTACTACACATTCTTACAGACCCTTGTAAATATCAATGCTTTGTGTCTGTTATTACAATAGTTATACATATAAGCTATTTTGCAGAGCCTGCCAAGATGACAAGTTCTCCCAGGGTTATTCAGTCACTTTGCTCACATTAAAACTTTGGACGTCACCCAATTTCCTTCAAATGAATGTGACAGAATACTGAACCATTGCTTACTGAGTTTCCTCTTTTTTTGGCCCTTCTTTGTTCTGACAACAGTGTTTAATAATCACACTCTCCCTCCTCTGTTTCCATAGCTAGTAACCCCGAGGTTGCTTTTGACTCAGATTCTTTCTTTGAGATTCACATTAGTCATGCAGTTAGCAATTCATGTATATACAGCTTGGCACGGAGATATAGAGAAAATTGGAATGATGGTCGCACATTCTCCCTGCTCCTTGCTTTCCCTTGTTGCTTTCAGTCTACATCTCTGTGTGGAAACACTGGGTCCCCTGCCTGTTTCTAACCTTTAATGGTTTGGCACATTTTGAATTGCTTGCAGTCACCTTATGAGAGTTGAGTGCACAGATTTTCTTTCATTTATTACCTGTCGTACAGAATTACAAAATTATTGTATCAAGTGGATAGCCTCTTTATTCCTTGGCCTACATGAATATCCCTTCTGTTCTTCCTTCCTCCCTCTTTCCATTCTTACTTTCCTCCCTCCCTCCTTCCTTCCTTTGTTTCTTCCATTTTCATTAGTCATTTGTTGAACACCTATTATGAACCATGTTTTGTTCCAGACACTGGAGAGAGCTTGCTCAAAAAAAAAAAAAAAAAAAAAAAAAAAATGAGATTGCTGGTCCTTATGTTTCTGGAAGGCAAGAAAAGGAGGTCCCAGGAAACATTTAAAAGGAATAAAACATAAACAGGATAGCTACATGTAGTGATAAATTCTCTAATAGCAAATATAAAGGGCAATGTAATAAAGAGTGACTTGGGGTAGGTAAGATACTCAAGAGAGACTTCTGCGTTAAGTTAAAACTATCATAATAAGAAACTAGCTAATCATGCAAGGCTTTAAAATAAGAACATTCCAGGCAAAGGGAACAGCTTATGCTATGATGTGGAAAAAACTTGGCTTGACCAAAAAGTCAGAAAAAATTCATTAAAAATAGTAAAATCAAACTTGAGAGCAAGAACACACTCATCTTCCCCATGTTAAAAATGGTTAAACAAATAAAAAAATGAGTAATGGCATTCCAAAAAGGATACCGATCATCTGTTTTCTCCAGTCATTTGTTTCAATGATACCGGATGGAACTCAGCTTCGCCCATTAAATATTGAACTAAACGTCTGTGGTACTGTAACCAGACGGCCAGTGTAGTATATCTGACTCTATTTCTTTATACCAGCCCTCCATTCCCAACTTTTTAAAATAAGAAAATAACTTTGGAGAATGGTACAGAGGCATGGGTGCCTGCTATAACATAATACCAAAGTCTGAAAATTAGGAACTGGAAGTACATGCATGCAGCTGTGTGTCAAGAAGCAGGTGTAAGATTATGTAGAATCCTGCTATTCATAACAAACAATTAAATATCATTCATACTAAACTAGATACATTGTATAATGTCCATACAATGGAATACATTGTGATATGTTTATAGGATAGAATGTGAAATACCCAAGGAATGCTACAAACAAGAGCATGAATGAAAACCACAAATGTAGAGTTAAGGAAGACAGACATACAAGAATATATACTATAAAGATTCAATGTATTTAAAGTTCAAAAAATAATAAAGCCCAGTATTTTTGGATACATGGTAATGTAGTAAAACTATAAAGAGAGATAGTAGCCATGACCATAAAAGGAAAGGTAGTAGGTGGGGAGAAAGGTAGCTGGAATTGGGCTAGGCTGTTTAGTGATTCTCAGGAGCAGGCAATTATCCGATTTTGATTTAGGTACATTACATGAGTGTTCTGTTTTTCAGGGGACAAATCACTGACCTGTATTTTATGGTGTACTAATCTATATGTCTATTACATTTTACAATAAAAAATAGTAACTAGCATAGTTCCTGGCCCACACTAAATGTTCCATATATTAAAATGGAAGGCATTATAAGCTTGGAAAATACATTTCTCCTCCTCATCTATGAAAGGAAGGATTAAGTGAAATGTTTCCTAAGTGCTTTCCTTTTCTTTTCTTTCTTTTTTTTTTTTTTTTTTTTTTTTTTGAGATGGAGTCTCACTCTGTTGCACAGACTGGAGTGCAGTGGCACAATCTTGGCTCACTGCAACCTCCACTTCCTGGGTTCAAGTGACTCCTGCCTCAGCCTCCAGATTAGCTGGGATTACAGGCATGCACCACCATGCCCAACTAAGTTTTCTATTTTTCATAGAGATGAGGTTTCACCATGTTGGCCAGGCTAGTCTCGAACTCCTAACCTCAAATGATTCACCTGCCTCGGCCTCCCCAAGTGCTGGGATTACAGATGTGAGCCACTGCACCCAGCCTCCTTTTTCCAAAGGAAAAAAAAAAACTATTTAAGAAATGGTTTATAGTTGCATCCTGATTCCTGGGTGTTGGGGGAGGAAAGGAAGAAACAATTTAACCTACTGATTCTACTAGTCTACTCTGGACTCAGCTCTCTATTAACATGAAACCCAGATTTATTTTCATCCGAACTAACATTCGGAAATAATAATATTAAGTATTAATGAATGAAAATATTTTTCAACCCCAGAGTAGTTTAAATATTACTGTATTATATGCTCTATAGGTACTAAATTTCTATTTTGCATTTCATTACATGTATATAATTAACAGATTGATTGCAATAGTTTGAAGTGTGTCTATTTTTTTCCTACTACTTTAAGATGCCATTCTTGTCTGGTTACCATAGAATCCTTGGAATCTGCATTGCAAGGCACATAGTAAGCAGTCAAGAATATTTGTGGTTCTACTGATTGAAGTCATCCTGTCTTGTGACTCACGCATGGCACGTGTAGAAGTCAAGGTAAAACGAGCTGTTGAAACAGATATACCCAAATTCTCAGTGATAAACAATAGTTTTATTGTCAGGGATCTAGACAGGTGATACTCCATGCAGTCGCTGGTGACGTGGGCTTTGACAAAACTTCTCACTTTTCCCCAGCTTGAGAGGTTACTGATATCCAATGGGCAGAGGGGGAAGAAAGAGACATATGGGAGTATACTGCTCAGAGGATGGGTGCACTAAAATCTCAGAAATCACCACTAAAGAACTTTTCCATGCCTCCAAAAACTGTACTCCAAAAACTATTGATATAAAAGAATGTAAAATAAAAAAAAAAAGAGAGAGGCGGTCACATGGGAGATCATACAGAAGATCTTGTAGGCCATGCCTGGAAATGGCATACCTGCCTTCTGCTCATATTTTATGAAGCAAATCCAGTAAGTGGCAACTCTAGATGCAAAGTCCTCTGGGAGATGCAGTCCCTGTCTAATCTGGGCCACTCCTTCTGAACAGTAGGGTCTCCTAGAAGGTTTTTCTACCATGCAACTCTGGTGGACAGCTGGCTCTCTATGCCACAAGACCATTCAATTAGTTTATTTCTACAGCTCTATACACCACACACACCTGCCTCAGCTACATTATAAGCAGGTGAAAGGAAAGAGATTAGATTCAAGTTTGAGTTTCAAAAGGATTTTACTTTGTCTTCTCAAAGTCACCATTTTAGTGTGGCCAGTGTAGATTACTGCTTTGTGTTTTAAGAAACTACAGAGTGAACAAATATTTAATTCATATTTTTGATCAATTGTGAGGACCTTAATATATTATACACTTAGAGACTTACCAGATCTGTTTATAAATGTCACATAGAAAGAGAGAGTGTTTGCTCAGAGTTTTCGAGAGAATATCTCAAACCATTCAACATTCAAAACAGAGAACAGTTCTGCCGGAAGATTAATCTTCATTCTCATAATGTCCTTGGTAAAATTTGAAATTACAACCTCAATTCCTTGACTCATACCAACAAAGGAATATTTCCAAAGGCTTGCTTCTCTTTCACACCAAAATTTCAGTTTGTTAAAGCAAACAATATCCTTCCTTTTGCAAATGCTTACTGCATTTCAGGCTATTCCTGAACCTTACATTTCTGATCTTTCTTACTAATAGTCAGCTGTTAGACATTTCAGTCATTCAAAAAAGGAGATTTTGAAATTTCTAATTTCATAGAAGACTATCTCAAGGTGCTGAAAGATAACCAAGAACTGGGAATTGTGGAAATTCTTGCTTCTGTGATTTCAAATTAGAGCTCACAATATCTTTGGCATAAGCTACATAAAGAAGAACATCATGGCACTGAGTGATTTAAACATGATAAACAGGTACAGGTGATGTGGTTCTAACCAAATCACTAATGTACTGCAGATCAGACAGAATTAATGAATTTTATGCTGCGGTCTCTATAAATGAGCCAACAAATATGCAGCAAAATTCTGAACTGCAGCCTTGAAATAAAGAGCTTAATGTAATTCAGCGCTTATTGGTTGCCTAGAAACTAACTTGGAAGGGGGTTGGGGAGGGAGGACTAGAAAACATGGAGGGTTCACAGGTTTAATAAGGAAATTATTAACTCTGAACTGCTTGGGGATGTGACAGATATACTCCACAATGCGCTCCTCTCCCAAGAGCTCCGTAATATGTTCGAGAGCAAGGTTGGGTGGCACACAGAAGAGGCTGCTATAGAATGCCAGGGCAGTAGTGAAGGCTTTGGGCAAACACCAGCATATACAAACCTCCACAGTTGCTGCAACCCATGATCATCTCAACTTGTCGACCAGCTGCAGCTATGGGTAAAGCATGCTTATTTGCTTTTCCTAAATTATTTTTTCTAGAAATATATAGCTTAGGACTTGGTTATTACATGAGACACTTTCCCAATTCATTATATCACTAAGGATATTTTAAAATGTTATTTGGGGCAGGTAGGGGATGGGGAGACAGAAGACAGCTTAATCAATTTTATATTAAGAAAAGTGGGCCAGGTGTGGTGGCTCCTGCCAGTAATCCCAGCACTTTGGAAGGCCGAAGCAGGCAGATCACCTGAGGTCAGGAGTTCGAGACCAGCCTGAATGATATGGTGAAACCCCGTCCTTACCAAAAATACAAAAAAAAAAAAAAAAAATTAGCCTGGCATGGTGGGAAGCACCTGTAGTTCCAGATACTCAGGAGGCTGAGACAGGAGAATTGCTTGAACTGGGGAGGTGGAGGTTGCAGTGAGCTGAGATCATACCACTGCACTCTGGCCTAAGGGACAAGAGCAAGACTGTGTCTCAAAAAAAAAAAAAAAAAAAGAGTGAAGGGGCTGAGAAACGGGGCACGGGGCACACGGCACACATATTCAGCAGGAAGCCTTTTGGAAGAGGAGAAATTAACCAGTTTGGATGTTTTAACTGCAAACCACGTGATGTGAAGGGCTCATTGAGACCACTCATGTTACAGTCCCATTGCTAGTTCAACTTCTTTTCTTTATTTGAATATAGAAACCAAGGAGGAGGAGATGATGCCCAGGTGGCAATTCACAAGGTAGCATTTTAGTATTTCCTTTAAAACTTAAATAAATGGCCCTCTCAATTTTAGAGCAGTGCATACACAGGAGGTACTGTGCTTTAGCGTCTCAGCTTCAAAGAGTTGCTTAGGGAGGACATATTTTATCCTAATTATTTTTGACAGGAATTAGGTCAGATTAATTAGTTTAAAATTCAGCTGAACAACAACGTCTTTGCTAATTACTTCAGGGTTCATACATAATTCATTTACAGTAGCAAAAAAAAAAAAAAGGAAATACTGGGAAAGAATGCTACCTAACACTGACCGCTTTGATGGGCCATTCATAAAAAGAGGACCCTCTGTGACCCAAAAGGTGTGATGAGGAGCACAGAGTTCCGTGAGCATTTGATTAAGTATGAAGATAAATATTTATTTATATAAATATGCATTTTTAGGTAGCTTTATGTTTTTAATTACTTATATTTAAAATAAACATTATTTATTTATTTATTTGTAAACAGTGTCTCCCTCTGTCACCCAGGCTGAAGAGCAATGGTGCAATCTCAGCTCACCGTATCCTCTGCCTCCCGGGTTCAAGTGATTCTCCAGCCTCAGCCTCCTGAGTAGCTGAGATTACAGGCGTGCACTACCACACCCAGCTAATTCTTGCATTTTTAGTTGAGATGGGGTTTCGCCATGTTGGCCAGACTGGTCTTGAACTCCTGGCCTCAAGTGATCCACCTGCCTTGGCCCTTCAAAGTGCTGGAATAACTGGCATGTGCTGGACCTAAATATATTTTTAAAAATACTTTAGAACGTAATGTCAAGGTAAGACAGAGTAAGAGAGTGAGTGATGAGGAAGTGAGTTTTAGAGAGAAGATAGTCCTAGCTCAGTCCCTTACCATCGGCAATGTACGTAACTGCTCTGAGGTTTAGAATTTTTTTTGTTATTGCTGTTAAACTAATAATAGCATTTAGCACCTACTTTATGGCCTGTTGTGAGAATTACACAAGATAATGTATGTAAACCTCAGCACCTGACATAGAATAAGTATTTAATGTTTGTTAGTTATTATCGTTTCTATAGTAGTATAGGAAATTAAATAAATGTTTGCCTTACTACCTACACACTTCTAAGCTTGCCCTCAGATTACTTTAAAGTGAATTATACCTTTTGGCTCAGATTGCATTAGAAAGGCTGCTTTAAATTTAGAGTCAATTTTCTACAGGGGGAAAAAAATAGATGGACTAAAATATTTCAGTAGATTAAATATCGACTAATATTAAGCAAAAATCAAAGGTGTTTGGGAGGTCTTGGACAAATATCAAATAGTAGAGTGTAAGTATGCATTATTTGTCCAGTGTCCTACTCAGGGATAAGAAAGCATTTTAAAATCTTTTATTTATGAAGAGAATCCCAAATGCAGATTGTGGAATCTCTTGATATTTAAAGGCTTGCTCACAGATTCTTTTTTTTAAAATGCATGAGACAAACAAATATATCTACACTTAGGTTCTGTTAGTCAAAAATTCTGGGCTAAATTATGACTGGATTTGGGGACATATAATCAAGCATCTAGATACATGTAAACTAAAGGCGAATTTTGCTGGCAAACAAACTAGTTCTGGCCTCTGGCATTAGGACTACTTAGATTTTCTTTTCAAATACTAGACTATATTTACAGCTTAAAATTTGGATGGAATAGGAGCCATTAAAAACGGATGACATTGAAGGAAACAGTAATAATATTTTCCATATGTAAACACAAGTTGAAAATATAACTGGCAACTCTGTCTGTTCAGTGCAAAGTATTTTGATGCTTAACATACATGTTATCATGATTGCTGCTACTTTAATTCCCACATCTCCCTGGCAAAATAATTGAATAGTCAAGAGAATAAATGTCTCTCACAGCATGTGAGGCAAAACCCAGGATGGTTCAGATCACATTTGGCCAAAGAAATGCTTTCTTATTTGTCTTCTAGAACTGTGTGTCTGAACACTATGATGGGCTGTCCAAAGTGTTTTATTAGATGGTTCTTCCCCCTAAATACCTGATTTCTGTACTGGAGGCATGCTGTCTTCCCTGGAAACAATTTTCCTTTTAAAGTTATAAAACAGCCATTAAAATAAGTAACTTAACAACTGTCATCAGAGAATAAATTCTAAACAGTCTGCAGCACTGTTAAGAGAAAAACAAAAGAAGGCCTATGCACTTTACATGGATAAAATTTCCAATTAACCTTTGGCTATTTTGGGGAGCAAACTTTAGCTATCAATGGGGAAAAGGAAGCAGGTGTTAGGGTGGATTGGGAAGGAGAGTGCAACTATCTTGAATTGCTGAATTGCAGACTGCAGTAATCATCAAATTCAGGCCATTTCTGGTCTTACTTTTTCTCTTTGACAAAAGAGCAACAAAAGCTCATTCTAGCCTATATACGTCTCAATTATCAACCAGCTGTAATTGATATTGTCATTTCCATGGGCACTGGCCGCACAACAGGTAGTGAACATGGGTGCAGCGAGAAAGATGTGGCTGAAATATTTTCTCCAACACAGACTATCTGAGATCTTTACCTACCTTATAAAAATGTTTTCTGCATTAAATTTTACATACAGGAAGACTTTAGCAAATCTCTTGATATATTGTTACCATAAAATAATGAAGGGCAGTATCATTGTTACTTTTGTGATTTTTATCAATATCAAATAAATTGTCTACAGTACACTGTAGACTGTCAAATAAATACAGTCAACAGTAGTTCTAAATTCAAAGATGTTTTACTTTTAAATAGAGAGCATAAACACAAGATATAAGCAAATGAGAACAGGTAAAAAAACAATTTTATAAATAGAATGTCATTGTAGCATTTGACTACACTTGTGACCACTTTTACTATCATAAAATAGGAACACTTACTTTTTCTTGAATGCTAACTCTAGGTTTAATTGTGTTAGGTGTTTTACCTATGAAATTTCATTGAATCATTGCAGTATAACTAAGCCTGGTGTTATCATAATCCTCATTGTAGAGTTACAGAAACAACTGAGCTTACTACATGAAGTTCAGTAACTTTGCTCAAGTCCCCCAGCAGGTGATGCTTAAACACAGGAGAGTAGGTGACCATATCTCTGGTAGATATGACTAGTAGACTGATACTTGTGAACCACTGCACCGCACTATACACTTTCTAAATTTGTTTGAGCATATCCACTGTTTAGTCTTTGCAAGAAAAGATGGAGGTAGGGTGACAGAGGGTGTGAAGGAAAGAGTAGATTGCTTGAAAGTTTGGCCCCATGGATTTAGGTTGACAGCACAGCAGTCTAGACCACCACTAGGGGGCAGACTGGTGCTAATTCATATTTCCATCATTTCTGGCCTAACCATAATGTACAGAACCCAAAGCAGCACCTTACTTTGCTCCCCACTATCCAAAAGGGCACAGTTCTGTTTCCTTCAGGATAATTAAATGAATGCAGTTATAAAGGTAAGTGAATATGTGCTTATTAGGGCAGAGATGAAAGAGCGTGAATGTAAAATGTTGCAGCCACGTTGGAAAGAAGTTGGACCATTTCTGAGAAAGTTCAACCCAAACTTAACATACAACCCAGCAATCAGACTCCTAAGATAACTATCCTGGAGCAATGAAAACCTATGCTTAAAGATTTTCATGTGACTATTCATAGCAGTATCATTCACGAATGATGGTCAAAAAGGGGAAGTTATCCAGATGTCCATCTATTGAAGTATGGATATATAAAATGTGCTCTATCCATAAAATGGAATATAAGGCAGCAATATAAAAGTAATAAAGCACTGATATATGTTACAACAGGAGGGAACCTCTCCAACAATACACTAAGCAAACGAACTCTGACACAAAAGAACCCACATGTTGTATGGCTTCTATGAAATGTATAGAATAGGTAAATCTGTAGAGACACACAATGCATGTGTATTTGCCTGGGGCAGAATGTAGGAATGTGGATTAACAGTAAATGGGTGTATGGAATATGGAGCAATGAAAATGCTTTAATACTACATTGTGGCAATGCTTGTATGCTCTGTAATTTTATTAAAAATCATCGAATTGCCAGGCGTGGCACTGTAATCCCAGCACTTTGGGAGGTCAAGGAGGGTGGACCACAAACTCAGGAGTTTGAGACCAGCCTGGTCAATATGGTGAAACCCCATCTCTACTACAAATATCAAAAAATTAGCCAGACGTGGTGGCACATGCCTGTAATCCCAGCTACTTGGGAGGCTGAGGCAGGAGAATTGCTTGAACTCGGGAGACGGAGGTTGCAGTGAGCCAAGGTGGCACCACTGCCCTCCAGCCTGGGTGACAAAGTGAGACTTCGTCTCAAAAAAAAAAAAAAAATTGAATTGTATACTTTAAACAGATGAATTTTATAATATGTAGATTATACTTCAATGAATCTGTTTACAAAAACTTTAAAATGAAATTAGGGATGGAGCGCGTCAGGTATGAGATAGCACATTCACTCGAGTCGTTTCTCTACTAAAAACATCTCACCCTTCAGTCCACATTCTGCTGCAGTGACTTCCTGCCCTTCTAGTCCCAACTTCTTTTATAACATTTTGCCTCTGCTTCTTGTCTCTTTATCCTCATCTCATATTCAACCCTCAGCCCACTGCAATCTGGCTTCAGCCCACATAATTCTACCAAAATTGTTCTTGCCAACTTTGTGATGACCTCCTTTTTGTTACATCCAGTGGGTGTTTTTAGCCTTTATCTTTACTTTCTCTCTCAGCACTCTGACCCTGTTCACCACTCTTGTACCCACTATTTTCTTACAGAATTTGTAACGTTTTATTCTCCTGGTTTTCCTTCAATACCTCTGGTTGCTTTTTTGCAGTCTTCTTTCTGGGTTCCTTTTTCTTTGTCCATCGCTTATGTTCCGATACTACTCAGGACACTATGCAAGATCCTCTTCTCATTATATTTCAGAGTGGTGTCACAACATCATCTCTACCAGAACCATTGGGTGGGGCTCTGCTTTTCAACAAGCCAGATTTGGGAACTACATTCTACACCTACTCAATGAAACACTCTGGAGTTGGTACCCAGGATTTTGAATTTTATTGGGTTTCCTGGGTAATTAATCTGACCCCAAAGTTTGAGAATCATTCCTTTATATATCATCCCTGAGTAAGATTATCTACTCCCATATGTTTAATTACCATCTGCTTGCTGACAACCTCAAAGTTTGTATCTCTAGCTCAGATCTTGTTCCTGAAAAGGACTTTGTTCATAATCCATATGCATAAATTTCTGCTAGCCATCTCACTTGAAGTCTTACAGAAGGAAAACCTTACTATGCCACCAAATGATCTCATTACCTTCACTTGCCATATTTAGTGTATGTTTCCTAGTTCAGCTAAGGAATCAACCATCACTGTTACAGATCTCACGAATCTAGTTAGCTTCCTTAACCCTTGATCCTCACCCTCCTTTACATCCAATCTGAAGCACTCTCAATTTAATCTTCTAAAAATACGATGATTCCAGCTACTTGTCTCCATCCCCACTTACAGGTATTCTAGTTGAGGCCAACAGTATCTGTCACCTGGAACCACTATAGCTGACTCCAAATGAGTTTCTCAGCCTCTATCTTTGCTGCTCTCATTTGTCTATCATCCTCTATTCGTACTGAAATGATTTTTTTGAAATGTGAACCTAACTAGGCTGCTTTCTTATTTAAAACATTTCTGTAGAATTCCAATCTTCTTAGAAGAAAGGTCAAATTCTTTAACTTGATAAAAAGGAACTTCCATGATGACACCCCGGCTTACCACTCCAGATTTATTATTCCCAATCTCCGTGTCATCTTTTCAGGAATTCTAACTTCTAGTTTCATTGAACTCTTACTTCTTTAAAGAATGCCCATTAATTTTGTATCCTGAGACTTTGCTGAAGTTGCTTATCAGCTTAAGGAGATTTTGGGCTGAGACAATGGGGTTTTCTAAATATACAATCATGTCATCTGCAAACAGGGACAATTTGACGACTTCTTTTCCTAACTGAATACCCCTGATTTCTTTCTCTTGCCTAATTGCCCTAGCCAGAACTTCCAACACTATGTTGAATAGGAGTGGTGAGAGAGGGCATCCCTGTCTTGTGCCAGTTTTCAAAGGGAATTTTTCCAGTTTTTGCCCATTCAGTATGATATTGGCTGTGGGTTTGTCATAAATAGCTCTTATTATTTTGAGGTACGTTCCATCAATACCGAATTTATTGAGAGTTTTTAGCATGAAGGGCTGTTGAATTTTGTCAAAAGCCTTCTCTGCATCTATTGAGATAATCATGTGGTTCTTGTCTTTGGTTCTGTTTATATGCTGGATTATGTTTATTGATTTGCGAATGTTGAACCAGCCTTGCATCCCAGGGATGAAGCCCACTTGATCGTGGTGGATAAGCTTTTTGATGTGTTGTTGAATCCGGTTTGCCAGTATTTTATTGAGGATTTTTGCATCGATGTTCATCAGGGATATTGGTCTAAATTCTCTTTTTTTGTTGTGTCTCTGCCAGGCTTTGGTATCAGGATGATGTTGGCCTCATAAAATGAGTTAGGGAGGATTCCCTCTTTAGCAAACTATCACAAGAACAGAAAACCAAACACCGCATGTTCTCACTCATAGGTGGGAACTGGACAATGAGATCACTTGGACTCAGGAAGGGGAACATCACACACCGGGGCCTATCATGGGGAGGGGGGAGAGGGGAGGGATTGCATTGGGAGTTATACCTGATGTAAATGACGAGTTGATGGGTGCAGCAGACCAACATGGCACAAGTATACATATGTAACAAACCTGCACGTTATGCACATGTACCCTACAACTTAAAGTATAATAATAATAAATAAATTTAAAAAAAAAAAAAGAATGCCAACTCTTTTATTACCTCTATACATTTGTATATAATGCTTACTGAGATGAAGTATTCTGTTCTCTCTCTTTGGCTGATTTTTACTGATTTGTCAGATATTACCTTCCATGTTACCTTCCCTGGAAATTCTCCGACCCTCTGAGTTCAAATAAGAGGACTCTGCAATATGCAATTGTAATACACTATGTAGACCCCAGCATAGGACTATTACACTGCATGTTAAGTTTTCAGTTTTAAGAGTTTACTGAACTCTTCTTCCACTGGACTACAGGCTTAATGGGGGCTGGACCCAAGTGACCAGAACATGGATTTTGCCAATATAAACCTATTGAATTATTCAACAGGGGAATGATTTTTTTTTTGTAAACCACAATCTAAAAAAAGTGTTATAGTCACATATGTTTAACTTCCACATAATTGAAATTATAATGAAGACTAAAACATTTTGTGGTAGGTTTTTGGATGACACTATGGATATCATTTTAAAACACTATTTGAATGTTTCATATAGAATAAATACAAATTATCAACATTTGGGGGAAAAGTATTAGAGAGTGTTAGCATCCTCAAAGCTAACTCAGTATAAACAATACCAAATTATATTAAAAAATATTTTCACTTATTTGGATACAGAAAATAATGCTGTAAGTTTTAAACTATTTTATTAGCACCACAAATTCAATAGCATTCTTATTCAAATAGACATGAAAAAGAGTCTTGTTCAAGGTCTATTTTCCTGTTGATTTACCTTCTGAATGAATGACATTTTTGAAGTTACAATGCAGATTTCCTTATTTAAAACACATTTACCTCCTCAGAAGCCTGTTTTTGACTCTGTATATTTTGAGGTGACCTCTTCACTTACAGTTTCAAGGTGTCTCTACTAAAAATACAAAAATTAGCTGGGCACAGTGGTATGCACCTGTAATCTCAGCTACTTGGGAGGTTGAGGCAGAAGAATCACTTCAACCTGGGAGATGGAGGTTGCAGTGAGCTGAGATCGCACCACTGCACTCCAGCATTGGCGACAGAGTGAGACTCCATCTCAAATAAAAAAAAAAAAAGAAAAAGAAAAAAAAAGAAAAAAGAAAGTTCATGAAGATCAGTAAAACAGTCAAAGAAAATACAGGAATGAGAAATTCAAGGCAAAATCTGGCCCACTGCCCAGATGATATGGGAATAAACTACTTGTGATGTTTAATGGGAAGCTATAGAGAAGTTAATAGGTTTGTGAACAAATACGCCAAGCTCTCAGCTCGAGGTATGATTTCCCAATTTAAGAAAATTTCTACCCTGAGGGTAGTAATTTTTACCCAGATTTTGTCCAAAGAAACTGCCACTATTTTCTTTTTTTCTTCCTTTTCCTATTTTCCTAATAAAAGTGTTCAGTATTCTTTGGTGGAATTCTGCCCTACTGTTTGATGTCATGACACTTTCTTGTCATTTGGAGCCACTGGTGCTAACCAGAGCAGTGCAGGATAGATACTAGAAGGTGCATTAGTACATTAGGTTATATCTCATATTCTTATATAACTCACACAATCAGCTACTTAATAGAACTCAGCTTCAAAGTTGTGTAATTTTATTTGTAGCATTTTTAAGTAATATTTTATTTTTAAATGTGATATATGCTCATTAAGAATGCACACTAACAATTAGTCACACATCGCTGTAACTGAAAACAAAAATTATTTGGAATAACTTCAGACAGGCCTGATAACCAGAAATATTCATAATGTTGGAGTCCTTCTCAGCTGCTTAACAACTGGGGTGATAATTTCGGGTCTCCTCACCCTGGTCCACTCCTTTCCCAAACACTCAAATATTCACTAGATCATCTTTGTTTGCGCTAAAACTCTCTGATACAAGAATACAATATTGTTTTGCAAGCGGAAATACAATTTGGAAAATGAAAATGAGAAAGGAACATTCTTGGTTGTAATTTTCTTAGAGCAGAATGACATTTCAGCTCCAAGAAGAAGCATCATTTTCTTAGAAACGACACAGGTCTAGAGAAATACTGTGACTTGCCTAAGGTTGCACAGACCTAGAATCCACGATCCTGGCTAGATATCTCCAACTTCAGTCTTATTTCCACTGTATTGATTATTTGATTCTATTTTCTAGTTCATTAGTTTGTACAATGTGATTCACTAATAACTACAGCAGGGTTAATCCTAATAAAGTTAGTGAATTACTCTAGACACTCATGAAGTACCTGCAATGGGAAGCTTCTGTAAAGAACTTTTAAAAAAGTAATCCTGCTTTATTCTCACAACAACAAAGAAGGGAATCACAGGCATTACCCACATTTTAGAGGACACAAGGTATTTTTATTCATATTGATGCATTATTTAAGTTTCCGTAGTTAGAAAATGAAGGACTTCAGATAGGAATCTCACATGTATGCCTCAAGAACTTGAAAACCTTAGTCTTTTTTTTGATACTCACTCATGACTTAATCAACTTTTTCTTTGCATTGGATTCACAATTTGTGTTTCTATATTTAGTCTGTTTTCTCAGAATTTAGCTTTTTACTAGAGGAGCAGACTACAAAAAGGACCCCTATTCTTTACTCCTTCCTTTGCCCTCTGCAATGTAACATTGCAGTTTCTTCCATCAAGAAGTGAGATCCCTTTGTTGACTGCTTGTTGTTTTGTTTTTGAGACACAGTCTCACTCTTTTTGCCCAGGCTCCATGGAGTGCAGTGGCGTGATCTCAGCTTACTACATCCTCCGCCTCCCGGGTTCAAGCGATTCTCCTGCCTCAGCCTCCAGAGAAGCCGAGATTACAGGCGCCTGCCACCATGCCTGGATACTTTTTTGTATTTTTAGTAGAGGCGGATATTTTAGTATTCCCCATGTTGGCCAGGCTGGTCTCCAACTCCTGACCCCAGGTGGTCCACCTGCCTTGGCCTCCCAAAGTGCTGGGATAACAGGTGTGAGCCATCGTGACTGTTGTATTAGGACTAGTTTTGTGACTTGCTTGGCCAATGTAATGCAACAAAAGCTAGTTAGCACATAGCAAAACAAAGATGCAACCTACAGAGTGGGAGAAAATATTTGCAAACTATTCAACTGAGAAGGGGTTAATAGCCAGAATATATAAGAAATTCAAACAACTCAATAGAAAAAAAGAAAGTCAACAAATAATCTGATTTAAAGATGGGCTAAAGATCTCAATAGACATTTCTCAAAAGAAGACATACAAATTGCCAACATCAATAATCATCTAAAAATTGTAATTCAAAACCACAATGAGGTATCATCTCACCCCAGTTAAAATGTCTTTTATCAAAAAGACAAAAAATAATGGATTCCAGTAAGGGTGCAGAGAAAGAGGAATGCTTGCACACTGTGGATGGGAATATAACTTAGTACAGTCACTATGGAAAAGAATATAGAGGTTTCTCAAAAAACTAAAAATAAAACTATCATATGATCCCAAATAAAGGAGATATATACCCAAAAGAAAAAAAAATCAGTACATCAAAGAAGTATCAGCACTCCCATGTTCACTGTAGCACTAGTCACAATAGTGAAGACATGGAATCAACCTAAGTGTTCATCAGTGGATGAATGGATAATGAAAATGTGGTCTATATACACATTGTAATATTATTCTTCCGTAAATAATAAAATCCTGTCATTTGCAAGAACATGGGTGGAACTGGAGGACATTATGTTAAGTGAAATTAGCAAGGCAAAGAGAGACAAATATTTCATGTTCTTATTTATATGTGCACGCTAAATAATTTATCTCATGGATGTAGAGGGTAGAATGATGGTTCCCTCACAAAATTGGAATTACTCCATAATCTCCCTGTTAACCTACTTTTTCAATTTACCAACATACATAGACTTAAAAAATCAATAGGTGTAGGCTCTCTTTGTGGTATTAATAGTTATGAAGTACTCATTTAAAGGATTTTACCACAGCACATTTAAAACATTTAACTAATTAGTTTTCCTTGATGCTTATGTGGTTACCAACTGCTCACTACGTTAAGCATCATGGCAAGAAACATCTTTGTACAGTTATCTCTTTCTCAGATCGTTTCCTTAAGAAAGATGTTGAATGTTTAGTCAAAGGGTATACTGAAATCAGTGATACATATTGCATGATTATCATCTAAAAATGAAATATCAATTAACATCTGTATCAACATTGCTTTCTTGAAAACGTTGTGAGGGCAGAAGACTGAAAATATGTATTAGGACTTCCTTGCATTGCTCTAAAGAAACTGTAAGACACTGGGTAAATTATAAGTAAAGAAGTTTAATTGGCTCACAGTTTTGCAGGATGTATCAGAAGCATAGCAGCATCTGCTTCTGAGGAGATCTCAGGAAGTTTCTAATCATGGCAGAACGCAAATGGGGAGCAGGCTCATCACATGGTGAGAATGGGAGCCAGAGTGAGAGAGAATGGCGGGGGCAGTGCCACACACTTTTAAACAAACAGGTCTTAGGAGAACTAATCATCATGAGAACAGCACCAAGGGGATGGTGCTAAACTCTTCATGAGAAATCCACCCCTATGATCCAACCACCTCCCACCAGGCTCCATCTCCAAAATTGGGAATTACAATTCAACATGAGTGTTGAACAGGGACAAAAATATGAACTACTTCAACCATATAGACTAGGATTGTTTTCCTGTATACACTGAATATAGTATAATGGTAATTTCCCATTCATCCATATTGGAAATTGTCAAATGACCATCTTTTACCTTTGCATATTTTCTACTGAATTATCTTAAACATTCGTTATCATTTGTAAAAGTGCTTTATATAGTAAAGATATCCCCCATTGTCTATATATTGTCAGACAGGTTACAACCCATATAAGCTTTTAACAATACCTCAAAGCAAATTTAATTGTATATGTATTCTATCTTCTCTTATCCTCTGTATTTATCACAGTTATTACCGTATATTTTAAATCATTTGGGTTTTATCATTTTTGACCAAATACTTGAATTGTCTAGAGCATAATAGCACTGAGGCCAAAGTAGTGGAAGCTGGCTATGATTTTCAAAGGTTTTAGAGTAAATTCCTTAGACAAACATGCAAAGACAATCTTGTGTCCCTGGGAGAAACAATTATGGCTAAGAACAATTAAGTCCACTGGTAGAAAGATACCTTATTGCATAAGTCTTTATTCTCCAAATGGGTCAGTGTTATCTTGGCTTACAAATTATGTCACATTATTAATGAAAACCAGCAGAGAAAATGTTTTTAAGGCTATCAAATTGCTGAACGTCAGAGGTCAAACTAAAATGTATTAGAAGCTGTCAAAAACATGTTATTTCCATGATTATAGACATGTTTCAATCACACTGAAAAATTATTAGAAGAAATTGCAGAGTTTTTAACCTAAAAGGACTCTGGAACTTTAAAAAAACAAAACAAAACAAAACAAAACAAAACCTTCTTTAAAAAGAAACCTGCATATTGAATTCTGTCACTCTTCTTGTTTAAGAAGCATTAAGCCTTTTAAAAAACCATGGTAATGAGAAGTAGTTCTGTCATCTGTGGCAAGTTTATGTATAAATTTTGTATACCAGCAAATCTGAATACATCTGCTATTAAAAGCACAAGTGTGCCCCCTTCTGAATAAATGAAATATTGAGTCCTATATTTGCACTTCAAATAACCAACTCCCTCCTTTCTGGACAAAACTGAATAAACAAATTTGGGCAAATATTAACAGAGAGTTTTAAGAGCACTCTTTTCTACAAACATTTATGATTGGCAAAATTGTAAAGGAATATTCAGATGACATCTGCTACGTCCTTTCATATGTGTTTGGTTGTTTTCACAGTTGGAATCCACTAAAATAAGTCACCCGGGAAAAAATTCTGATCTTATTCTAGATAAAGAATGAAAAGCCAGGAAGCTACATAACCCAAGGTTGAGTGGAAAGAGTTGGGTAGAGAGTGGGCAACTGTTTTGGAAACCAAAACAGTGTTAAAGATGTCAGAAAAATGTGAAGTGATATTCCATTAAGACAGTTCAAAGATGTTTTTAAAGACGGTAGCTACGTAAGTTAAGTATCTCGTGTTGACTTAAGTCTGACTTTGTTCTCTTAGTTCTATGGCTGAGACAAGTCCCAGAGTGATTAAGTAGGTTTTGGGAAATTATTTAATGACTAAGCCATATTTTTATACCTTCATTCAAGTGCTCTATCTACCAGAAAACATAATGATCCACATGAACTATTCTGGTATATTAATACATGCTGAATAGATTACCTCTATAAAACTATTTATTTCAATCCAAATTCTTCTCTTATTTCTCCTTCTGTAAATTCAGACCCAAAAACAATTTTTGACCAAAATATGGCACCATGTTTGATACACTTCTCTTGGGCAGTGTGACATTTGACTATTTTAAAACATCATGGAAATCAAATGTGGATGATGAAGATGATTATGACAACAGCAATTGTTATCAAAGTGAAGGTGCACTTTGTCATCACATTATTAAAGGTTGACAGTTAAATGATAGCTTAAATCATAGTTAAATGATATCCTAAGTCATCTGATAAACAGGAATTAACTTCTAACCAAGTTCTCCAATTTATAATCAGAGAACGTCGTGCTTTGTCTCATATTTGCCGCTATGGTGGCAAAAATAATTTGCCTCATTTTAAACACAAAGGCCGACTGATTAAACCTATAGCTACTATTGCTAGTTTTAGTGGGATTGGTGGCTAAATAAGTTACTTTCTAAAATGCTATAAATGTAATACATTAGAAAACTGAATATTTATACAAATTTCATCAATCTCTGCCTTTGTTTTCTAATGTATAGAAATTAATGTATAGAAATTAGAAAACAAAGGAGAGATTGATGAAATTTGTATAAATATTTAGGATTTTCCTCTCTTTAGCAAACCCATTCACTTCGTGGCCATTCGATTTAGCTCAGATCTATTTTTTCACATGGTATTTAAAACTCATATTCTCTAAGAATGAAGTAAATTATTCTTATTTTCTACATATTTCCAGTGCATTTCCAGAAATCACTAACTTCTGACATTATCAGAACTTTGGATTAAATAAACACAGGCTTTTGAATGAAGTAAATATTGTCTATCACCAGTTAAAATTCTTTTCCAATACTATTCTTTAATGATTCTATAAAGATTCTACACAGAATCTTTCCAACATTATTACTCAATACATTCTCCAGAATACTGTGTTAATATACTTACAAAGTGTTGAATCTTTAAATTGCTGTTCTCAATGGATAAAACTGACTGATAAAAGCACATTTATAAATGTCAGTTGCCATATGGTTTACACTTTTGCTAATGATCAATCACAAGATTAAATCAATCATTGGACAAATACTGTTATAAAACTGTGAAATGTTTACGCCAACTCTCTTCTTCTCTCCCCAAGTAACATCACTAATTTGTGCCTATATTTATGAACATTTAACCCATACCTCCTTTCCTGCTGTAAGATTCAAATTCACCAATTGCATTTAGAGTGACCACCTATTACTTGGCCAACGTATTCATTTGAAAAGAACATTTATTGAATCAGCATATATAAAATATCTCTTTGATTTAATTAATAGGCATTGTGTATTCCTTGCCAAAAATATGTTCTCAACTAAAATATACCCTATGATCATCAACTCACAGAGCTGTTGCTGATTATTCATAATTGTGCAATGAACTATCTTGTAGAATAAACAACCTCGACAGTTCTTATTTTGAAAAACTTCAAAACGTTCAGACTAGTAATTACATTGAATAATAGCTTAATTTAAATTGTAAAAGACCTCTAGTGGATTGTTTATTTCATTTACACTGTGTGATATGTTTTATACAGAAAGAAGTTATACATACTCATGAATCAATATGTACAATGAAGAATATTGAAAACAAATGGGTTTTATTCTACTTTTTAAAAAACTGTTGAAATTGAGCCCAGCCTTCCCCCGCCACTTGTTGCAACTTCCATACTTCATACGTACACCACCTCTTTCCTTGACCCTTGAAAGATATCATGTGTTTTTCACCTGAGAATGATGTAAATATGAACACTCTGATATTTACATTTTGTCAGAAGGTTTTGTTTATGTATTTATCTTGTGAATTGCTGATGTATTATCAGTATGGCATCCAATTGTCTTTCTTAACTGTGAATCACTTTTCAGTTGTGAATTTGTTATCTGTAAATCACAAACTATCCTTGTTGCCTGGGCTTAAATAAAAAGCCCAAGATGCATACCTGACTGATCACTATATTCCATCCCCTAGACTACAGAGCTTGATTCAAGAATGGACACCAACTAAAACTAGTCCAGTCTCAATAGGGTATTGCAAATTAAAACAACAATGAGATACCACTACACACTTATTAGAACGGTACAATCCCAAACACTGACAAGGACAAGTGCTGGCCAGGGTGTGAAGTAACAGCAACTCATTCATTTACATAGAAATGAAAAAAGGTATGGCCATTTTTGGCGACAGTCTTGCAGATCCTTAAGAAGCTAAACATAGAATTACCATATGATCCAGTAATTACTCTTGTTGGTACTTCTCCAAATGATTTGAAAACGTATGTCCACACAAACCTGCACACACACATTTCCAGTGACTTTATTCATAATTGCCCAAACTTGGAAGCATTCAGGATATCCTTCAATAGGTGAATGAAAAAACAAACTGGTATATCCATGCAATAAAATAATACCAGTGTAATAACAGTGATAAAAACAAGCAAGCAACCCCTCAAGCCATACGGAAAGGAACTTTAAGTACCTAGTGCTAGGTGAAAGAAGCCAATCTGTGAAGATGACACACTGCATGATTCCAACTATATGACATTCAGGGAAAAGGAAAACTCGAGAGACAGTAAAAACATCACTAGTGGCCAGGACTTTGGCAGGAGGGAGGAAATGCTGAACAGGTGGAGCACAGAAATTTTGGAACAATATTCTGTATGATACTGTAATGGTGAATAAATGATATTACATATTTGTCAAAACACATACAAACTACAACACAGAAGGTGAGCTCTAATATAAACTATGGACTTTAGTTTATCATGCTATATCAATACTGGTTCATCAGTTGTAACAAATGTACCACATCAGTGCAAGATGTTAATAGGGAAAACTGTGTATGGAGGGGTTGAGAATCTTTGGGAGCTGTCAATACTCACTGCTCAATTTTTCAGAAAACCTAAAAGGGCTCTAAAAATGAAGTCTATTAATTAAAAAACAACTGGTTGAATGAATCATAGTTCCAAAAATTCTCTTGGTGTTACTTGGAAAGAAAATCACAGGAAAGACTTCTCAGGGACTATCACATGAAGAAAGCCTGCCCATAAATAAAGATAAATTGAGGTGAATAACAGGAAAAGAGTGAGAAACAGAAATCGAATCTTGCATATTCTCTTCCCTCTGAAGGGAAACTGTGCTTGAATCCAGTACTACCTCTAAGCCTTTCAATGTACAGCTACCTCTAAGTCAACAGAATGCCTTTAGGTCAGAACGAGTTGGGTTTTCTGCAACCAAAGGACTCCACTCCTGAATAATACAGTTCTATAGGTACAGATAAATATTGCAGTGCTAGTTTTATTTTTTTAAATAATTTATTTAATTTTCCAAGTTGATGGAGATGGAGTGCTAGTTTTAAATTACCAGTTAGAAACACAGCTAATTTCTAGAGTGGAGAAGGGAACATTTCTAAGTAATGTTGATAATAGACCCCCAGAAATTCAGTTAAAGACAATGAAACAGATTTTATTTAAGTAGTGTTATTAGCACTGGGTATGGAAGAGCTCTAGACAGTCAATGGAATTCCCACAGTGGCTGCTATGGAACAAGTGAAGTCAACAGGTGGGTGTTGACAATGAGCAGGAAAGGCTCCCAAAGTCAGCATTCACAGCTTCTCTATTTCATTTACTGGACATCTCTGTAAGTATTTCTTTGAACAAAGGAATGTTCAGTGAAGACAAAGTTTGAAAGACACTAGATTTGGAACATGGGTAACTACCAAGTTCAGGTCTTGCTCAGTTCTGGACCTCCAAGAGAACCACGGAGCAGGAACTGAAACACATAAATGATAACCTGGCAACTGAATTTAGTGGGCATTTATTATTACAACAGATCAATTGGCTGCATCACAATAACCAGCCAAGTTTCTCAGGAGAAACAATAAGCCTCTGCAGGGGTAGAGAGAGCTTAGCACCTTGGAAGATGCATTCTGATGTCTTAACACAATACAAAAAGGGAGAAGACATCTACACAGAAGTGTGATGAAAGCATGGACAGGGTGACACTGACCTCAATGTATGCCTTTATAGACCAGGGTTCTGTTTGTATAAAGAATCTCTCACGATGGTCTTTCCAAATTGCTGCTTCTGTGTAATACTCTGTATTCCATAACACTTCCTGGAATAAAGGAATGGATGAATGGTGCCCCCTGGAGTTGTTCGATCCAGTGACCCTGCTGCTGTCACACTAACACGAGTATTTCAGTCCCCATATTATCAGCTATTTCAGGTGGGCATTTATGTCTCAATGCCATAATGTTAAAATGACTTCCTGCCAAAGTCATGCTCCCAATCACCTTGGATCCCCTTGGAATCCAAGATTATCTTCCAGTCTAGTTTCAACTCCTTATTTCCCACCCCAGGTTTTCTCAGGGCAATTTCTAAAAAGGTCAATTTAATTTAATTTTTATATTAAGTTTCATTCCTGATCACCAAAACCCTTGTTTTTGGACAAACATATATGTGTCTATTGAAAGACTTGCATACAGCTATAGTAATGTAATAATGATGATGACAAACATTATAAAAATCAACATTTATTGTTGTACCACACTGTACTTAAAGATTTTGAAATACATCATCCCATTCCAGGAGCTTCTAATTTCTAAATGAAACATTGACTTCTCTAAGGTGTCCAGAGGATTCCTCCTCCAAATAACTGTCTATTTATCAGGTACAATTGGCAATTCCACCAACTGGGATTCCTGCTGCTAATGTGGTTTCCCATATTGCTGTGTAGGAAGTAATCGTGACATCAGCTTCTGAACCAGCCATGGAAATAGCAGATCTCACACACACCTACTCTCTGCAAATCATCATGGACAGTTTTCCTCTTTCATGTTTGTAAAAGGGGGAGCAGATGATTTATGTTACTTGAGGGGGTGGAGATAAAAATTCTCCACCTATTTCTTGCACATCACAGCCACAGAAAAGATTTCAAGAAAGATTTGAAGCAGAAATGAATAATTTTGGACTCAGCTCTTGCCTCTACTGCTCTCTCAGGAAGGGTGCATAATAATGTTTTTTTCTTTTCATCTCAGAACGCTGGCAAATGTGTCAGGGAATGAGGATTAATTCATTTCTGAAAAAAATCTTTTTAGTCATAAGAAACATGGAAAGCAATTTTTATGAACATTCTGAATGATTTTTTTGATGTCAATAGTATTGAAGATAAAAAAATGGCAAATTAAAGCTCTACTTCCTTTTTAATTAGTGATGTTTAAAGGCCAATGTAGTTTTTAGAGCAGCATCTGTACTTTGATAAATGACATCCTTCAAAGAATAGTTTCTGATAGACTGAACTATATATTAATTTTGTTACAGAATTTCTTTCTTACCAACACTTTTATGTGATCATGAACACGCTTCTTCACTATTATGACTAAAAAATAATCCACATCGTAGCTCATTTTTCATCTGTAAGATTTTTGGCTTTTGAGGTACTTATTTGAAAGCTAAATAAGATTTCATTGAAGCCTCAAAAGAAACAGTTCTGCCTGTTAGTATCCACACACTTAAACTTCATGACATCATATACAAGTTCAAACACATTTTTCTTTACAAACTCTAATATTTTTACTGTTACGTGGAAACAATGTCATGTTATATTTATAGCAAAATGCCTAGACATGGTCAGAGGCTCCTGTTAAATGAGACATAAGACTGTTACTTTATGAAAGGGGGATGTGGTTGGGCAATGTCAAACAAATCAGAACCAATCATGGGGCAACAAGATGGGTATTTTTTAAGACTATTTTTTAGAACAATTTTAGGTTCAGAGTAAAATTGAGATAAAGGTACAGAGATTTCCCATATATACTCTGCTGGTACACATGCATACTCTCCCCCACTATCAACACCCCCTCCCCCACCCACCGCCCAGAGTGGTGCCTTTGTTACAATTAATAAACCTATGTTGATAACATCATTATCACCAGAGCCCATAGTTTATGTTAGGGTTCACCCTTGGCGTTATTCATTCTATGAGTTTGGACAAATGTATAATGACATAAATTCACTGTTGTAGTATTATACTGAGTAATTTCATTGCCCTAAAAATCCTCAGTGCTCCACCTATTCATCCCTTCCTCCCCCAAACCCTTGGCAACCACTGATCTTTTTGCCATCTCCATAATTTTGCTGGTTATTTCTTTTGACCGGCTATAGTGGGTTCACCACGTGAAGGGTAAAGCCAGCTTGCTTCCAGCGGACATGACTCACCAGTTTTCAAACAATAAAATTCTAAAATTCTAACCATATTTTTGCTTGAGAGAATTTTTAGAATTCAAATGGTATATATAAAGTGAGAGTATTTTGATATATTTAAGTTGCTCACTATTTTAAATTTGCATGGTTCCATTTATAAAAATGTGGCTCCACTGGTGCCCAACACATGGAAGATTCTCTCACAGATAAATCTGACCTTTTGCTGTAGCTGTACCCATTCATGTTCTGTGACACTCATCTCTTTGCCCACTTCATGAAAGAGAAGTAAAGACTGTTTGTACTAGAATAAATTATCTATATTGTCCTTGCCCCTTACTAAGTAATATTTAATTTATCCTTTTGGCATTGGGTCTACCATGTGAGATCCAAACAGAAGAGATTCCAAATTTTTATTCCTGTGCTTCTAAACAGAGAACACAGAAGGACATTCCATCTATAAGAGCAACTCTTTATAGTTCCTGTTTCACACTGCTGTATCAAAGAATGACTTTAGTCCTATGCATTCAGAATGCATCTTAAACAGGCATAAAGAATAATGTAATTGTACATTTAAAAATAATTACAAGAGTATAACTGGATTGTTTGAAACACAAATGATAAATGCTTGAGGTGACAGATACCCCATTTACTCTGATGTGATTATTACATATCATATGCCTTTATTGAAATATCCCATATACCCCATAAGCATAAAAACTTACGATGTACCCACAAAAAATAAAAATTAAAAATAAATAAAACAGGCGTAAAGAATGATTGAACACTAAGACATTTTGCTCTGGCATGTTTTGTTTGTTTGTTTTTTCCAGAGATAGGGCCTTGCTCTGATGCCTAGGCTGGAGTGCAGTGGCACAATCATAGCTCACTGAAGCCTTGAACCCTGGGCTCAGGCAATCCTTCTGCCTCAGCCTCCTGAGTCCTTTAAAATATTTTGTGAGCTAGCAAGAAAGAACTTTGGAGTTTACATAATCTGGGGCTACATGCACGAGCCACCATGCCCAGCTAATGTTTTTAGAGACATGGTTTCCAACTCCTGGCCTCAAGTAATCCTCCCACCTTGGCCTCCAGAGTCCTTTGGAGTAGTTTTGAGCAAGTGACAAAGTACTTTAGAGATTACATAATCTAGTCCATTCTGTTTTATAATGGAAGATCCTTAGTCCCAAGGGAGTAAACCTAATTGTCCCCTCAAATTTCTAATCATGTAAGCGACAGTCCAGTCTACTGAATCCTTAATTACACATGGTTCACAACATAAGTATAATTTCACCTACTTGTTTATTAACTTATCATTCCCATATGATATTCAGTGAGAGTTGCAGTAGACAAAGGACAGACTCGTTTCCAATTCTTTTCGTCCAGATCTTCCGATCTGGAATAAGATCACCTGGGTTTGTAATCTAGCTCTGCCACTTACTAGCTGAACAGGTTACTTAACCTTATCATTATCTTTTTCTGTATATTTAAAATGGAAAATTTAGTACCAATCTCTTAGGGATGTATGTCGAAATGCATAGCAGAGAGAGGGTTTAATAAATTTTAGCCACGGTGATAAGTATTAGCGTTATCCAGCCAATCTATTTCTAAATAAATAGTCCATAGTAGAATTTTCATCAGATCTTTTCTGTCTTGTATGTAACCTGCTGGTCTTCATTTCTTTACTTCTCTGGAACAAAAAATGTAATCTGAAAAAATATTATAACATATGTCTAAACTGCATCGTCCTAAGCAATATATCTTCTAAGGGATGTGGATGGGAATCCAATTGCAAACCATCCAAAAAAACTCATGCAAGGGAATTAAGTATCTAGTATAATAAAGGAAACACACCTAAAAAGAAATGACCAGAATATTTCTCTCCTGACTTGACACTGATTTTTGTCAAATGGTTTATGAGTTCTCTAGGAAACTTCTTGCAAATTTTTGTATTGGTGACTATGATGTTCACTCTCCAATGGAAATACTATATAAACACTACTATAAGAAATGACAAAGCCATTGTTTATTGTTCTAAAAAGTAGAGTTTTAGAACCCTCTAGGGAAACTATCTTCTGTAGAAAGTGATGTTCATGAAAACTTTTAGCATTGATTCAATTAAAAAAAGCCTCTATTTGCAAAAGTAATAGACTAAATGTGAAATTGTTAACCAATTGATATCTGCAAATGGAAATGAGAATAATTGTCAATCTGTACTCCCCAGTACAGATCTCTTCGGGTCACCACAAAGTAAATTTTGTTGGCATAATGTTACTTTTCCCATACTTTGCACCATGTCTCAAATCATAGCATATTATTATTTATATGTAATATACATATACAATACAACACACATACCTGCCAAAAGAAGTAAAATTGCTGGGAGTTTTCTGTTTGTTTGTGTTCATTCAACTCTGCATTCACATACAAACGCTTCCTAGGATTGTGTACCAAATTATTAGTATCAACTCTCTTAAAATTTGAAGAATGTTTTTACTAAACAATTCACTTATTTCCATTGCTCACAGGCATTCTAGAATAGAGCTTTAGAGCACAGGGTTCTGGGTTCTGGCTCTAGGTTCTACTGGAATTCAACTACTTTTTAGATCTAAGCCTCAGTTTTCTGAAATTTAAAGTGAGGGCAGAAATAACATAGATGTGGCAAAACTGCTAGGCATAGATGTCTGGAATATAACTAAGCACATACAATATATGTGTGTACAAGTGCATGTGTGTCTGTGTATATTGCATACATGCATGCCTTTTATTTCTGTTTTCAATTTTTTAGGTAATGCTGAAATTGTATTTGTTCAGAAAAAGTCAGTTTTTTGTAACATTAGTACAAACCAGCTCTTTTTCCTGGCTTCCATTCTCCTTGGCCTTTCAGATTTTGAGAGCTTTCTTTTTTTTTTTTTTTCCCACAGTAGGCATTTAATAAATATGTATTGCAATGATTTTGACTCTTTTCTTATTTAGGAATATCTGAATCTTCCCTTCCTCTCCCTTGGAGACCATATTTATTTATTTTTACTTTTATACCTGATAGTCCTGATTCTTCTGTTACTTATTTATATCTGGGAATCTGCCTCCTTTTCTAGTTCAGTGAAATTCTATTGCTGTAATGCGGTGTTTCCTGGCCTCTGCACTACTGATACTTGATGCTGGATACTCCCTGGTTGTTGGGGTTTTGTTTTGCCTTGCAGGATATTTAGCAGCATCCTTCATCTCTACCCAGTAGATGCCGGTAGCACACTCCAACCCGTTATAACATCCGGCATTGTCTCCAAACATTATTAAGTAAATATTCTCTGAAAAAATTGACTCAGGTTGAGAACCACTACTGCAATGTATTGGTTGACACACACACTTTAGAGTTAGAAAGTCACATAGTTTAAGTCTTGATTCAGTCCTTTCACCTGATTTTGACAATAGTAGGCATTTAATAATAACTTGTTAAATAAAGGCTGAAAACTATGATAACCACTTAACATTTCCAATCCTTAGTTTCCTGATTTGTGATATAGGAATAACAAAACACCTATTTTTAGAGAGATGCTTTAATGGTCTTAAGTGGGATTTAGTGAGACCTTGTAGTTCAGCTGCTGTGTTTCATTTGGGTATCTGAAGTGGATATGAAAATGGGATTAAACTTGTAAGAGTTTACCTAGGGGAAATGTCCATGTGAAGGACAATGGAAGGGACTTACGGAAGTCTAGAAGAGCAGAGCTATCAGGAAGCAAGCCTGACTCCAAGGAAAGCGAGGAGGAAAGGAAGATTGGATACCAGTGTCCTGAATTGCCATGCAATATAAAGAAGTTTCAGCAAGGCTGAAGGGGAGTCCTGGAGCAATAATCAACCATCAGAGGAGTCCTTCCTGCCTTGGAATCCCTGCCATGATCCCACCTCCACTGGGAGTTGTCCGTGAGAGACCTGGCCCTAGTGCAAAGAGGGTAACAGATCGCAGAGCGAGGCAGCTGGGGCCCTTCCTCAGTTACGCTCCTTGTGGTGGAGGTCTGCTGGGTGCTTGCTGGTGTCTGACAGCTACCTCACACAGTGCTTAAAATAGATTGGGACATTATTATGATAATTAATATTATCATCTTTGTTATGATTACTAGTATAATTCATATGAAAACCTCACCTTATACCAGACCCTAAACCCATAGCCATCTTCTCAAATTCTTTATTACGTTATCGACAACACACTTTTTACATTCGTTAGACATCTCTATTTGGAAATCTACTAGGAATCCTGAAATTAACATGTCCAAAACAACATAACCTCATTTCCCCCTACCCTGGCCCAACTTTTTCCTTCCCATTCATCACCAGCTCAGTAATGGGCTCCATCATCCACTCAGTTGCTCAGACAAAAACTCCTGGAGTCATTTTTGACTCCTCTTTTTCACATACTGTGTCTGATCCCTAAGCAAATCTTGTCACTTGGCCTTTAAAATATATCCTGAATCCAACTATATGTTTCTTTTTCTTGTTTTGTCCTTCATTCCGACTGGCAATCATCATTTCTCTCTCTTTCTTCTCCAGAATAAAAAGTTGCATGAAGGAATAATAAATGATTAAACAGCAGGGGCCTAAGGTCTAACATCATTGCCTAGGCCAGAGGTTGACAGACTTTTTCTTTAAAAGTTAGACAGTAAACAGTTTAAGCTTTGCCAGCCAAGAGGCTACATCAAAACTATTATGTAGGTACTTCTATAACCATTTATAGGGGAACCATTACAAAACGTAAAAAATCATTCTAAGCTCTCAAGTAATGACCTAGATTTTGCTCACGTGCCACAGTTTACCAAACACTTAACCTAAACTATCATCTCTCAACAATCGGGTTACCTTTCTCACTTCTTATTCTCCAACAATACTCTTCGTAGGAGAGCCAGAATAATGATTCTTTTATAATAAGATTTCATTTCATTCTGTTTCCCTAAACCTTCCTATAGATTCTGGTAAAAATTGTTATAAGATTCAAAATTCTTCCCTGGACCCATATGGCCCCACATGATGTGTCTCCCACTTCACTTCATCTCTCTGACATCATTTCCCACCACATCACCTCTTGATTTTTGTCTGTCCTGCAGCCACACGGGTTCTGGGGTACTTTGAATGCCACTCACATGTTCAGCCTCAGGGCCTTTGCACTGGTGTCTTCCTCTGCTGTTCCCTGACGCACCACCTGGCTGCTCTCTCAGGTCACATACCCCTCTGCAAAAATCTCACCTTCTTGGAGAATCCTCCCATTGAGAGGTGACAACGTGCTAGTAGCCCTCACTCTCGGTGCCTCCTCGGCCTCAGCGTCCACTCTGGCAGCGCTTGAAGGGCCCTTCAGCCAGCCACGGCACTGTGGGAGCCTGTCTCTGGGCTGGCTGAGGCCGGAGCCGGCTCCCTCTGCTTGCGGGGAGGTGCAGAGGAAGAGGCGCGGGCGGCAACCCGGGGCGCTAGCGGACCAGCGCGAGTCCCGGGTGGGCGTGGGCTGGGCGGGCTCTGCACTCTGAGCAGCCCTGGCCGGTGCTGCCGCCCCGGGGCAGTGAGGGGCTTAGCACCGGGGCCAGCACCCGGGCCAGGTTGCGTCACGACCCCCAGCAGTGCTGGTCTGCCAGAGCTGCGCTCAAATTCTTGCCAGGCCTCAGCTGCCTCCCGGCGGGGCAGGACTCGGGACCTGCAGCTCGCCACGTCCGAGCCCCCGCTGTCCGAGTCCCCCTCCGTGGTGGGCTCCCGCGGGGCCTGAGCATTCCGGACAGGTGCCGCCCCCTGCTCCGTGGCGCCTGGTCCTATCGACTGCCCAAGGGCTGAGGAGTGCAGGTGCACTCCTACATCCCCTGTGTGGGATCTACTAGGTGAAGCCAGCTGGTCTCCTGGGGACTTGGAGAACTTTTCTGTCTAGCACACTGAGTCTAGCTAAAGGATTGTAAATGCACCAATCAGCATTCTGTGTCTAGCTCAGGGTTTGTAAATACACCAATCAGTACTCTGTGTTTAGCTCAAGCTTTGTAAATACACCAATCAGTACTCTGTATCTAGCTAACTTAGTGGGGACTTGGAGAACTTTTCTGTCTAGCACTCTGTGTCTAGCTAAAGGATTGTAAAGGCACCACTCAGTGCTCTGTGTCTAGCTAATCTAGTGGGGACTTGGAGAACTTTTATGTCTAGCTAGAGGATTGTAAATGCACCAATCAGCACTCTGTGTCTAGCTCAGGGATTGGATCAGCGCTCTGTCAAAATGGACCAATCAGCTCTCTGTAAAACGGACCAATCAGCTCTCTATAAAATAGACCAATCAGCTCTCTGTAAAATGGACCAATCAACAGGATGTGGGTGGGGCCAGATAAGAGAATAAAAGCGGACTGCGCAACCAAGTCAGGTTCTTATCTGTGCTGTGGAAGCTTTGTTGTTTTGCTATTTTACAATTAGTCTTGCTACTGCTAACTCTTTGTCTCTCTGCTGCCTTTTTGAACTGTAACACCCACTGCCAGGGTCAGTGGCTTCATTCTTGAAGTCAGCGAGACCAAGAACCCACCAATTCTGGACACACCATGCAAACCCTAACTGGAATATCACTTGTCTGTCACCGTCTCTCCTCTTACTCTTTATTATGTTCCTCCATTGCGCTTATCATTGCTGGGTTACTTGCTTATTTGTTGGCAGGCAGTTTTTCTCTTCCACTAGGATGTTGGCTGAAAAATAGTTGATGGGGTTCACGGGAGGTCTCCATGCCAAGAAGAGTTCTTGATACTCAGTATAAAAAACTTGATTTTTTAAAGTAAACAAACAAATAGGGTTTAATGTCGTTTTGAATTATTTATTGCAATGTCTAGATTAAGCCCAAGCACCTTAAGTTTTGAATCGTGTATTTCATTTTCTTCTATTCTGTTACTCTTATGTCTTACACATGATCTGTGCTACATGTTTACAACCATTAAATACATATGACATATATGGATTTACTGTTAAAGCACATTTTCTTTTTTTTGTCAATAGAAGAAAGTCTTTTCTTATAATAAAACTAGTGCGCACTGACAAGTAGAGAAAAAGTATAGCAATAAGGTACATAAAAATTGAAAATTTTTTTTTTTTTTTTTTTTTTTTTTGGAGGCAGAGTCTTGCTCTGTCGTCCAGGTGAGAGTGTAGTGGCATTATCTCGGCTCACTGCAACCTCTGCCTCCTAGGGTTCAAGTTGTTCTGTCTCAGTCTCCTGAGTAGCTGGGACCACAGGTGTGTGCCATATGCCTGGCTAATTTTTATATTTTTAGTAGAGACGGGGTTTCCCCATGATGGCCAGGTTGGTCTCAACCTCCTGATCTCAGGTTATCCGCCTGTCTCTGCCTCCCAAAGTGCTGGGATTACAGGTGTGAGCCATCGCGCCTGGCCGATATATTTCTTTAGTGTTGTGTTTCTGTGCACGTATTCCTTTCTTTTCTTTTAATAAAAATAAGGTAACACGCTCCATAATCCTTTAACGGCTTATGGACTTTTTAAATTCAGTTAATGCTAGGTTTTTAATATCTTTTCATGCCAGGAACTTATAATTTGAGACTTGGCTTTTGAAAAATATGTGAGAAAATACAGAAAATCCATTAATTAGGATACTTCAGGATTAAATTATTGCAGAAGTGACAAGTATAGGATTTTTAGTGAGCAAGAGATGGCATTTGGGGGCCTAAATGCATAGGCATTGAAGTATAGATGGAGTTGGGAGAAAAATGTCATCTGTAGGTTAACAGGCTACCTAAAAGATACAGATTAACTATCTGAATTCTACAAGAGTAAGAATGAGATCAAGCAGTATAATAAAGGAAGAAGTAGCAAAATTACAACAGAGCAGTGAAATGGATATGCTTTCTGGCAATAATTGTGAAAGGTCTGGTAATGAGAAAGTAGGAACAGCTAGTGGCTGCCACGTAAAGAGAAAATAAATGAGATTAAATAGCTCAAGTTATAGCGTGATGACTTTAACAATCTGGAAAAGGTTTTGAGGAACATTTAACCATAGACAGATATTTTATGTGCAAAATTAAGGTTAGAAAACTTATTTTCTTTTTAATGTGAAGTTACACATTTCAAATGCAATGTTACTGCCTTTTATAACCTAAATTATTATTACTAGTATTATCTTTTTCCAGAGCTCTTGAGTTTAGTTAGAGCTGCCAAACATTCTCACATGATAGAAGTGATGCATTAAAAAGTAAAGTAATAGAAAAAGAGTTTTGCTGTTTTTTTTTTTTTTTTTATAAAAGGGCTGTTCAAATGGAATAGTTTCTTGCTTATATGGGACTGTAAGAGTTTGCAGTAACCAGTCTTCATGGTGTGCTTTTTCTTTAAACTTCCAATTGCTTTATGCTCAGGTATTGAGTTTCTACGTGCATTTCCTCCCTGTACAGCTGAGATGCTGAGAGATTCTAGTGTAATCCTTTGAGCCAAATGCTGTTGTTGCTAAGGCAGAATTTACGACATACATATAACTCCTATTTGGGATGTGGCTGTTTATTTTATTTATTTTCCCCTGGCTGGTGGAGCCCTCTGGGGAACATTCTGAGTCTGTTTAAATGAAGGCATGCTTAGCATGTGTGGAATCACGCATCATCCTTTTCAGCACAGACTCATCAAAGATTACTTTATACTTTATTACAAGAATCAAGATACGTATTTTCTCACTTTTTACACTGAGAAAATATCATTTTACAATGATCTCTCATCACCTTTCTTCCCGATATTTACATACATATGGTCAAAAAGGCAGGATCTGTACAAGTTCATCCACCTCTTAAAAAAGCTTAGTGGTCCTGATAATCGGCAATGATAGGAATAAATGCCTTCCCAATGTTTTCGAAAAGAACTCGCTTAGAGACCATAGATTTCATTTCGTATTGTCACTTAGACTGTCATTAGTATGTCCCTTTATCCATCAACTTCTTTGATATGCCATGACAACAGAAAAACTTACAGCAACCCTTTAGTTGAATCACAGTGTATTCAAATTCACTGCAGGCATTTCATTTAGAGCTCTTGTCAAAATGCCTCGGAAACAGAACTGTCTCTACCCGACACCCAAATTTTGCAAATCCCATTACCTTACTAATGGCATTTTATATCTGTAAATCTTTTTAGCCTTTTCAAAGCACTTTCAGATTTATTTATTTATTCGTTCAACTCAATGAGATCGTATGACATGCTAAACACAGAATTGGGGACAGAAGAAATAGGAAAGTACGGTCCAGCCTAACAGGCATCTAACCAGCTAAAGCTGGGGCAGAACTGCTGAACTGTGGTATTGACCACGATTCTCCAAGTGTGCTCCCAGATCAGCAGCATCAACATTTTAAGAAATATGTTTCATGAACATAAAGATGGTAACAATAGATACTGGAGACTACTAAAGAAGGTAGAAGGGGAGCAGGACAAGGGCTGAAAAACTACCTATTGGGTGCTATGTTCACTACTTGGGTGATGGGATCATTTGTATCCCAAACCGCAGCATCATGCCATATATCCATGTAACAAACCTGTACATATACCCCCTGAATCTAAAGTAGAAGTTGAAATTATAAAAGTTAAAAATGAAAACATAAATTCTAGAAAAAACACAGAAGCATATAAAATAATTTTGGAAAGTTGCATGGGTATCTCACATGCCTGGATGAGAATATTCAGCATTGGTAATATTAAACCAAGCTAAATTTCTGTATATATGCAAGTTGTTCCCCATCAGAAAAAAAAAGCGTTGATAAAGATAGATGAGGGGAAACTTGCACTTGCAGATATTCCATCGTGATTACGTACTAATCAACAGAACGGACAAGAACTGGTGGGGAAATAGAAAAGTCACTGATGGGCCGGGCGGTGGCTCACGCCTGTAATCCCAGCACTTTGGGAGGCCGAGGCAGGTGGGTTACGAGGCCAGGAGATGCAGACCATCCTTTAACATGGTGAAACCCCATCTCTACTAAAAATACAAAAAATTAGCCCGTCGTAGTGTTAGCGGTGGCTCACGCCTGTAGTCCCAGCTACTCGGGAGGCTAAGGCAGGAGAATGGCATGAACCCAGGAGGCGGAGCTTGCTGTGAGCCGAGATCGCGCCACAGCACTCCAGCCTGGGCTACAGAGCGAGATTCCGTCTCAAAAAACAAACAAACAAAAACAAAACAAAACAAACAAAAAATCACTGATGAATCTACATAGATAGTAACGCTGCATTATAGCATTATATATATTGATATATCTAAATAAATAACTGAATACATGTGGTAGTTATACCAGATACATATTTGTTACTTATATGATGCAAACATTAGTTATATTCAATAGCATTTCACTTTGTGAGATTATGACGTTTATTAAACAAAGTTTGTGAAGCTGGGGGAAAAAAAACAAAGAAAAAAAATGTGTTAGAAAGGCACTCTTACACCCCCACCCAGAGTAGCGGAATCAGAGACTTGGGGAAAAGTGGCTTGGGAGCCAGCTATCTATGTTTAATAAGCTCCCAGGTTTCTCTAAAGCTGATAAAAGTTTGAGAAACACTGCGTTATATATTAATAGTAAGAATATTTTTCAAAGTGAACACTGGAACAGTTTGCTCAGGTATGGGGCTCCCTTTAAAAACTGGCCATCATGTAGTTACAATGGCTAAAAAACCAAAAGCTTTCAACTGAGGTGATTTTACCCTGGAGGGGACTTTTGGCAATGTCCAGAGACATTTTTGATTGTCATGACTGGGGGAGTAAGTCATGCATTTAAAAAGCAGAGGCCAGAGATGCTGCCAGACATCCTACAATGTACAAGACAGCTCCCAAACACAAAAGAATTATCTGGACCAAAATAACAAGATTACCAAATTTAAGAAACCCTGAAATAGAAGTAAAAGAGGTTGTGAGAGCAGAAAAGAAGTGATTCATTTCTAAGGGAGTAAGGCAAAAACCTAAAAAGAAATCGCAAGGACGTGGTGATCTGGCTGTACACGAAAGGACTAGAAGATTTCTGACCAGATTAGAGAAGGTAGTGGAAGGTTGGTGTAGGGAGAATGGAAGAATGGGAAGTTGAGACTGGAATTCTAGGTTGAGAAGACTACCTGCTGTAAATAAAGCAAGGGAAGTAATAACAGATGTGATTCCAACTCTGTTAGCCAATCACACCTCCCCACTCCACCTCCTTCAAATATATCCCTGGACCACTTTTTCCCCTCCTTCCATGGGGACAATGTCTTTTGTGAATTTATCTATGTCAATTTTTTCTTGTTTAATTAAAGATTCAGTCTATGGATCCATTCTATACCATCATTGCCTTATAATTCTAAGTCATTTAGCTATGTCTCAAAATACTTGCATATTTTATCTCATTTGAGGACAAATAGTATGAGACAATAGTTTAGGAGTGTGAGACCTGGATTCAAAATCAGATTTAGCCTGGATATGAATCCTGGGCCTATTGAACTTGGGAATATGATTTGTGATGAGGATCAAATAAACTGATACTTGTAAAGGAACTAACACAGTGCCTGGAACATAGGAAAAGCTTAATATATGTGAACTGCTATTAACAAAATACTCATATTATATTTTGCACCAGTGCTATTAGGCAAATAACAAATGTTCCTATTATTGACCTGTGAAGGTGCTGAAGCTCTGAGAGTATCAGCAACTGATCCTGGATGACCAAACACATGTTTGTGAGACTAGAACCTGGGTCTCTTGCTGGTTTGAGGTTTTGACTTTTACCCCATGGAGCCAGGCACAAGTAATATCCATCATACAAATTTAAACAAAGATTTGAAACTAAGGCCGTTTAAAAGTCTACCCTTCAATTAAGGAATGGACTTTATGCATTCAGGTTAGGATGTATATATGTCACTACTTGGTAATGCCAAAATGATAGTAGGGAATGGGGACGTTTTATACTGGGGTAAGTTGCTTAGATACGGTCATTTCATTAACACTGCTTGAGCTTCGGCTTGTGTCCAGAGATGTGGAGATATAGTAGATACAGAGGTATCCTCAAGGAATTTATAGTCTGGCTCAACACAATATGTCAGATTTAGACAAAGGATAGATACTATGGGAACCCAGGAAATGATCATCAAACCTGCCTGAACATGTTGGTCTGGTCGGAATAGGTGTTCCAAGGGAGTTATTCCTGAACTTAAGAAAGAGCTAACTGCATGAAGAAGCGGTGTGTGGGCTGGGATCCCATTCAGACCTACTCATCTTCAGTCCTTCTCTGTGTACTTCTCAAAGATGTACAGATGCAAGATGTGGGCCTAAAATCCCCAATTTCCCCTTCAAGTCCATACTTGTCACAAATTTCATAAATTAAAAGGCAAGACTGGTGACCCTAGTGTATAAATTCATTTGAATGTCTCTGTCTAAGTCAGCACAAGCAACTTTCAAAATATGTTCTGAGTTTGCATTCATTTGTGCAAAGGTTTGTAAAGTGAAAAAGAATAAATTTTCACCTTAGTAAATAAATATTCATAGTGAATATGTTCTGTTCACAACTAAGTAACATATATGATCTGAGGTTTACAATCACTTTAAATATTTGTTTTACATAAAAGAGTAGCAAAATGTCCACAGGACAAGGAAAGAAGGAAACTCGATTCTAGTCTGATGCCTCTAAAGAACTGAGTGACCTTGAGCCAGTCACTTCCTCTTCTGGGTCGCATCGTTCCCTTTTATAAAAGAAGGAATTAATAACTTATTAATATTCTCTCATATGCTTTATTATACAAGACAATTCCAATTATATAGAATTAGACATAACATTTAAAGATCCCAGAAACATACAAAGAGTTAATTCTTGTTCTCTCTCTCTCTTTCTCTCTCTTCCTCTCTCTGTCCCCATTCCTTTTATTTTCAAATCAAATCCTCATCCAAGCATATATATTTTTAATAAGGTATTAGAAAAAATATTGGGTATCTGAATATTATGACTACTTAGAATTTTTCTATACTGTATTAATTTTATAAAGTGTCTATCGTAAAATACTTATTTCTCAATCTAACTTTTTCTTGTTCAAAACAGAGGCTCAGCAGAGGTATTAGAATAGAATAGCAAATGGAGTTTATCTTATTGTAACGCATATGCACATGCACACATCGACACTTATTCACATGCACACACAACACAACTGGCTGCTAAACATAGACAAAAGGCAATAGGCACATTTTTCATGTGCGTAATTGTCACCATAATAGGATTGTATTTGAAAGACAATGTAAAATGTCATGTCTGAGTGGTGACTCAGCTCCTGTCGATCTAGATTTATTTTTATAGAAAGAGCAAATGGAAATCAAGATGAAATGTTTGAGCAAAACTTATTGCTCTCTAGAAATCACTCAAACAATGGTTTAATCTTATCCTCTATTTCAACTGCTCTAAAATTATTTTATGTCTCCATTCTCAGCTTGTCTAGTAGATTGAATGCCGAAGCAAAGAGTCTCCAGAAAGGAGGGATAACTAATTTCTGACTTCTAAATATTGAACACTGACAAATTTTCAAACTATATCCCACATCTTCTTCTATTTTCACTTTTATATCTTCCCAGAAGTACGGCCTTTGAAGAGAAAGACAGTCAGGAAAGGGATTAAGTGGCACATTTCCTTCAAACGACTGATGCTCCTGTGAGTAAGAGACTATACAGTGCAATATAAATCAGCTGTTGATTTGAGTTATGGGAAAGAGTTGGTCTTGTTTATATATCTTAGATATCAATAAAGTGGTCAAAAGGAGGCAATCAAAGTCAGCATTAGAGTGATAATATACTTGCACAGTCTCGTCTCCAGCCTCATGCTAGGTGCTTGCCTTTTCACAAAAACAAATAGGAAAACAAACCACAAATAAAAGCTCTGAAGTTACAGAGTCTCCCACATTTCTTCCCTTCTCAGCCATCAATCCTTTCCCCAGCCCTCACAGTAGGAGCCCTGGGAAGACATCCAGGCACCTAACAAAGGAACCAGGAGGAGTTTTACATTTAAGGCAGACAACTATAGAATTCACTGAAAAGGTTGAAACAGAACCATTCAAGAGAGGTCCAGACTCAACCACAGGGAAATCCTCATTTTAGTTTTCACAGAAAGTTGCACTGAGGTAAAAAAGAATGAAAGATACAGGGAGAGGAAAAGCATGCATATTTCTTTGATACCCTAGACTTACTCCCCGAGGCTAGATAATGAGGGTAGAAATTGTGGCTGAGAACTATGACCCATTAAACTGTATAGCAATAAATACTGGAAAACGGCCCAGAACAATGTGTCCTAATCTTTGAGTTTACCAGTAACACTTCCTTTATTTTGCCTTTTTAATGTATTGTCTACGTAATCACTTTTTAAAAAATTGAGCTCATCTTTCTTACTTGATTTAAATTCATATATTTGAAGAAAGACACTGTATCATTACTATAAAAGCAAAACCAATATACCTGGCATATTAAATATAACTTCCAAAGTGATGTCAATGAAAGGAAAATGGTACTAGGAGAGTCCACCTCACACAAAAGTCTGGAAACTGCAGGTTCGTTATTTAAAAAGAGGTGAGCGTGAATTACAGAAGTGCTGAAGACCTGAATGGTAGGACTAGACCAACACTATCCCCTCCCAACAATGATGTGCTGGTCCACGTTTAACAGCTATCTGAGACGAAGAGGCTGACTTGTAGAAATTTCTGATTTCTGTGTGTAGATTTTTCCACCATGGATAATTTCAAGCTATTGAGGTAGCATCACTGGATATAGATGGGAGGAGATGCAAACAGCCTGCTCTTGTAAGCATCTAAGAGGTAACCCAGCACACAACTGCCTTTTTAAAAAAAAACTTTTATTTTAAATTCAGGGGTACACGTGCAAGTTTGTTACACAGGCAAACTTGTGTCATAGGGGTTTCTTGTACAGATTATTTCATGACCCAGGTATTAAGCTTAGTACCCATTAGTTATTTTTCCTGATCCTCTCCCTCCTCTTTTAAGTAATTAGAAGTACTGAAAGAATTGAAACAAGAAAACTTTTCTTATTATTATGTGTTTCTAGGTAATTAATTCCACCTTAGTGTTATACTCAAAGCCATATTCATTTATCAGCAGTGCTACATGTCCCCCTTTTGGAAAACATAAGTCTTAGGTAACTTCCCAGGCTACTTTTTTTTTTTTTTTTTTTTTTTAACACTGAGGCACTTTAGTAGATAAAATCATGTTATAAGAATGGTACTATTTTTCTACTTCAAAGCATGATTTCGCTGGTACAGTTGTATGTACATGATGCTTGCCCCACCTTCTGTGAGATACTAAATTGGATCTATCTGTAGAGAGTACATAAAGAATAACACAGGAATAGTGTAAGAATAAGCATCCATTTCAACTTTGTAAAATACAAAGTAAACACAAACTAAAAGAGAAAATGATGCTAATATCCTTAATCTAAACTCTTTTTCTATGGGAAGGAAAAAGGGGGTTGTTCTTTGAATTGGTTAGAAAATGTTTAAATGGCGGCATGAGACGAAGTGTTCAGAAGAATAAAGTGTATCAAAATCCCTGCATATATTTTGCATCCTATTTAGATTTCCTCGTACCCTTCCGGCTACTCTTCCTATTGTTTACAGAGGTAAATTTTAAGAGAGTTTTGTTTATTTTTTGATGAATCCTGATGGCATTTTTAGGCAGCAGAGATACCAAATGACACAGCTGAGAATAATGAAGCTCTTACATTAAATCAAAAGGCTCATGATTTCATCTCAACAATGCAGATTCAGCAACTGAGACCTTGAAAGCATCTATATGGAATACAAATGTGTAAAAGCAGAGATGGAAAATGTCCCAAATCTCTTCAGAATGCCACAGCAAATCAAATAAGAAAAAAATTACGGGATTTTTAAGAATGTTCTGTTCTTTTAATGGATAAAGATTCAGTGGCGTCCAGAAATGAGATGTGAACGTTCAGAATATAGTGGTGTGAAACTTTGTCCTGTCACTTCTATTCTATGAATTTATGTAGAGATTAAATTTTTATAGCCTGCTTCAACTCCCAACCAGTTCCTCAGGAATAGAGGAGAGATTCAAAGGTGATTTAAGGGAGCATTTACATCGACGGAGAGAAGGCATAATTCGTCAGTAGAGACTCATGCTTCCTTATTCTTCAGGCTGCTCAACTGAGCTGAAACTTTAGCAAGTTGAAAGGCTTAGCTGTTCAAGGAGAAGTTCTGGATTTAAAAAACTGGGGAAAGGGGCTGTGAATAATGGCACTAAGCTGTTGCGTGCACATCTTCTTTTCTCCCTGCTATCCCTGTTCTCTCCTTTGGGGATAATGGTAAAAATCACCTTTTAAGCTGGATTCCATGTGATCCATGGCTTCCCCCATCTTTCCACAAAATACAACAAATTATCCACTTTGACTTGGTAATATTTCCCCACTAGATATTCCTTTGCTTGCTTCCACCCTATTCTCCAGCATTGTTCTTCTAGTTCAAACTTCATCGTTTCCAGCTAAACTGATCTATGACTTTGTGACCCTAGTCTTATCCACTGCAAACTTCCAGAGTTACAGCTCAGCCAGCCAAGTCTGAGCATATCCTTCCCTTGAAGAGAATATCCTCAAGTCAGGATGACTGCCAAGTGCCTAAGGAGGGCATTTGCAGCCACTGTGCTCTAGGCCCTGCATACTTCTCCACATTCATCTCTTGCCATTCTCCGGCTTGAACTGCACCCTGTGCAAGGCTGTTTCTTCTGCTTCTGTGTCCTTCATGTCCCTCTCTTGTTTGTAGGACTCTACATCCCTTCTCCCACTCTACCGTACTTGATAATAAAAGCAACAGCATGTCTTCCATCAATGACAGACTAGATAAAGAAAATGTGGCACATATACACCATGGAATAGTATGCAGTAATATAAAGGAATGACATCATGTCCTTTGCATGGACATGGATGGAGCTGGAAGCCATTATCCTCAGCAAACTAACACAGGAACAGAAAACAAAAAACGACATGTTCTCACTTATAATTGAGAGCTGAACAATGAGAGCACATAGACAATTGAGGGGAACAACACACACCGGGGCCTGTTAGGGGGTGGAGTGTCAGGAGGGAGAGCATTAGGAAAACTAGCTAATGCACGCTGGACTTTATACCTAGGCGATGGGTTGATAGGTGCAGAAAACCACCATGGCACACATTTTCCCATGTAACAAACCTGCGCATCCTGCACACCTACCCTGGAACTTAAAATAAAAAAAACAACAACAAAATAACAGCAACAACAAACACAAACAAAAACCCAATAGCAACTTGTTTTTATAAACTGCTTACTAAACTCTAGGTACTGCTCTAATCATTTCATGTAATCCCCAATCAATTTTGACAGTGTGGACCATTATTATCACCATTTTAAACAGAGAAGTAAAGTAACTTGCCCAACATCATGGAGTTAGTAAGTTTTAGATTCCTGGACTCTGAAGTAGCACTCCATCACCATGCCATATTCACTGTGTTTGCCTTAGTTAAATGCAACCATCTCTTCAGACACAGAGTCACTGTCTCCAGTACGCTCTTCCCACTCTCCTGACTGAGTTGGGTTATGTGTTCTTCCTTTGCTCATGTGAGTCTTTCTATAAATTTATTTGGCTCATCGAACTGTAATGAACTGTTCATATACCTCTTCACCCTGCTGGATCATCAGTAGCCATGGCTGATTTGTTTTTATATCCCAGTCTGCTATCCAATAAATGCAAGTTGAATGTGAATGTAAATACATATCTTACATTATAGCAAAATATCAGAGGCTTACAAGGCACTAGAGAACATGATATTTATATATAATTCTCACTATCTTTTATACAAATATCCCCATCATCACATAAACCCAGAGAGCTTAGGTCAATATTTGTTGAGTGAATGAAAATGTCCATGATGAAATGTTAAGAGAAACTACAATCTTTGTAGTAAATATTCAGACTGTTCTCAAAATAAAGAGAGTACCCAATTAAATCAAACTAGACCAATGCTTCTGGGTTAGATACATCCTGGGTACAAATTAAATATTTGGAAGATTTATTAACTGATCTATGCAAATGGACAGAGTTCAACAGTTGTGCTTCAAATATAAATAGGTAAGTCTATGGGGGGAAATGGGATTTGATAAGTGCAGTTTAGGAAAAAAAAATCATCTTGATCCAATATCTTAGCTTAAACAGAGCAGCAAGTTAATGGTAGAAGAACTGATTACTTTCGGATTTAATCTAAGTATTGTGGAAGCTTCTTTGCAGTCAAACAATTCAATATATATATCAGCCTCTAAAAAATTAAACTATTCTAACATACAAAATAATGAAAAGGACAGTTTTGAGCCAATATTTCACACTAACTTTAAGTCAGTACAAACTGCATTTAGGAAGTACTTACTACAATCCTTTCATTTCCATTATTATTTTGTCTTCTTTTTTAAATGGATAATATGTGTACATGATATGCCATCAAAAATTATGAATGAATATATAGGGAAAGTAAGACTTTCCACTTGTTTGTTTTCCTCTTTCCTTCTCTATAGGCTAGCACTATTACCCATTTTGTGTGAATTCTTCCAGATATATCCCAACAAATACCAATGCACAAATAGTTACATAATCAAACTGCGTTATAATATTGAATTCAGTTTTCTATTATTGAACATTTGAAGTGTTTTAAGTTTTACAAACAATTTTTCAATGACTGTTCTTGTATATATGTCTTTGTTTATACCTATTAAATTCTAGAATACCTGAAGGAAAAAACACCTAACAATAAATCTGCTAAATTAAAACGTAGCTACATTTTAAATTTTGATGTGTTATCAAATTTGTAATCAAGCTGACCTTTGCAGAAGTTTTGCAATTTAAACTGTCACAACAATAAAAGAGAGTTTTTTCCCCTCTATGTCTTCATTGATAAACAAAAAGTGATGTCTCAGTGTAGTTTATACGTGTGTGTGTGTTTGTGTGAGTGTGTCTGTGTATCTATATATAAGCAGAGCTTAGTACCTTTTCAAATATTTAAAAGACAAATTTTAGTTTATTATTTGTCTGTAAGCTTTGTTTATTCTACGCCTATTTTTTTTCTGTTGGTTTGTTTTCTGATACATAAAAAGTTCTTTATACAGTAAAAATGAATAGTGGTGGCACTTAAAGTACTGGTTGGAAATATCTTTTTCTAGTTTGTTGTGTTGCCTTTTGACATTGTTTGTTTTTTTTTCCTATTCCAAATGCTTATGCAGTTGAACTTATACATTCTTGGCATGGTTTCTACGATTTGACCAACACTAAGAAAGGTCTGCATCTTCAAAAAAAGCCTCCATGCTTTTCCCAAGAACATTCGTGTTTTCATTATTTCCATTTATATCTTTTTATGTTTTATCCAGTTTTCTCCATGAGATTTATCAAATAACCTATCCTTTTTTCCTTGATATAAGTTTCATTTTTGATATATAATGAATTCCCTGTGTAATTTGGGTCTATTTCTGGACTCTATTCTGTTCCAACACTGTATTTGCCATTTAATTAGTTTGATAATATCTGTAGTATGATTTGGAGAGCATATTCTCACCTCTTTGTTCTCCTCTTTTGGAGATACTGGCTATAACTATTTTCCATATCTTTAGAATCTAAATTCCTAATTCCAGAGAGAAAATGATCCTTTCAAAATTGTTCCTTATTTTATCGGAATCGAATTAAGTTCGTAGAGTAATTTAGGGTGAGTTGAAATCTTCATTGTATAGAGTTTACCTATCCCAGATCAATATGATTTTCCTTCTATGCAAGCACTTTTAGGTGTCTTAATAACCTTCTACAGTTTCTTCAATAAATATGTCTTCAAATATTTTTAGTTCATTCATAGGTATTCTATGTTTCTATTTCTATTTAAAATTGAGTCTCTTCTGTCACTTGAAAATTTAGTTTTTTGTCTATAGCAAGGCCATTAATTTTTGTTGTTGATTTTGTTCCCAATCATGTCACTGTATTCTCTTGTTATAAGATGTCAAGATGATTTTCTTGCATTTTTCAAGTATGTCATATCTTTGGCAAATAATGAGAGCATTATTCCCCTCTTTCCCATTTTTATGCCACACTTATATTTGTAATAGTGAACATTCTTGTTTTCTTCCTAACCTCAGTGAAGCATTATAATATTGTATTTCTATTCATTCTGATGTCATATTTTATGCTGTTTTTCTTTTATTGCTTTATTTTTTCTGTGTTGTATATATTTGTTTGCTTTTTTGTGTGTGGGTTGGGTAACTTACTTCCATTCTGGAAACTTTTGTTTCTGTTTTGGGTCATTTTAGTATTTGATTCTATATCTATAACATGATTTAGTGTATTTATCTCCTATTTTGTGGACACTAGAACAATTTTGTATTGATACATCTCTAACTCATTTTCTCCAACATGGCTTAGTAGATACTACTATTAGCTCTGCTTGTACTTACTGCACACCTTAAATTATACCCAAACCTCAGTTGTTTGAACTGTCAGCTATAAGTGAGGCTTTTAGACTTCTGATTATAAAAGATGAAATAATCAGTATTTTTACACAACTGCCTAATTTCTTGCCAACTTTTATTAGTTATATTGTTTGTTTGTTGTCATTGCATTCACATTGTACTAATGAAGCTGTGATTCCAAGAGTTCCTTTTTCGTTACTTTTAAAGTCAAATAGAGTTTAGGTTCACCTTTGTCCTTTTGGTACAGTGTTTCTATTCAACAGGTGTTTGACTGAGATTTATTTTTTTTAACAATTTCTTCAAGTTGGCTTTAGAGGAAATATATTCTCCTAGTGCTTGCATGATCAAAAATGCCTGCTGTTGCCTTTCTATTTCAGCAATTTGTCTAGGTGTGTGAAACATTTTTGCTCACACTTTATTTCCTGGAGGACTGTGCATTTATCTCTCCACTGATTTCTGATGATGTATATTGTTGTGAATGCTAAGGCCAGCCTGATATATTTCTCGTATAGATTTTTGATCTTTCTGGCTGGATGTTCAATTATATTTTTAAAAATCATAACTTTACTGGGTTGTATTTTGGTAATTTTTAAATTGTGTTTTTATTGACAGATAATAATTGTACATATGTATGATGTACAGTGGGATGTATATATTATGGAAAATTCAAATCAAGGTATTTAGCGTACCCATCACCTCATACCTTGTCATTTTTTTGTGGTGAGAGAATTCAAAATCCTCTCTTCTACCTATTTTGAAATATAGAGTAATCTGTCTATCTATCTATCTATCTATCTATCTATCTATCTATCTATCTATCTATCTATCTATCTATCTATCTATTTTTCGAGACAAAGTCTCACTCTGTTGCCTAGCTGGAGTGCAGTGGTGTAATCTCAGCTCACTGCAACCACTGCCTCCCAAGTAGCTGAAACTACAGGCGCCCACCACCATGCCCAGCTAATTTTTTTGTATTTTTAGTAGAGACGGGGTTTCGCCATGTTTGCCAGGCTGGTCTCAAACTCCTGACCTCAGGTGATCCACTTGCCTCAGCCTCCCAAAGTGCTGGGATTACAGGTGTGAGCCACCACACCCAGCCACAATATTGTTAATCATAGTCATCGTACTGTGCAATAGAACACCAGAACATATTCCAACTATCTACCCATAAATTTGTACACATTGACCATTCTCTCCCTATTCCCCCTTCTCTCTCCCTTCCCCAGCCTTTGGTAACTATTATTCTACTCTTTACTACTATGAGACTTACTTCTTTAGATTCTGCACATAAGTGAGATCACTTGGTATTTGTCTTTCTGTTTCAAATGTCTGGCTTGTTTCACTTAGCATAACGTTGTCCGGTTTCATTCATGTTACTGCAAATGAGAGAATTTCATTACTTTTATTGGCCAAATATTATAGTATCCATTGTGTATATATGCCACATTCATTTTATTCATTCACCCTTTAATGAACACTTAGATTGATACCATTTGTTGACCATTGTGAATACTGCTGCAATGAACATGGGAAAACAAATAATCTCTTTAAGATGCTGATTCTATTCTCTTTGGCTCTATACCTAGTAACAGGATTACTGGATCACATGATAGTTCTATTTTTAATTTTTTTGAGGACTCTCCATATTATTTTCCTTAGTGGCTGTACTAATTTACATTCCCACTAACAGCATATAAGAGTTTCACTTTCTTCACATCTGCACCAGCATTTGTTATTGTTTATTGTCTTTTTAGTAATAGCCATTCTAACAAGTGTGAGGTGGTATCTCATTGTGGTTTTGCTTTTGCTAATGATTTATGATATTGAACATTTTTTCACATACTTATTGGCCATTTGTATGTCTTCTTTTGAGAAATGTCTATTCAGGTTGCTTGTTTGTTTTTGTTTTTTGTTTTTTTTGACAGAATCTGTCTGTCACCCAAACTGGGTTCAGTGGCACAATCTGGGCTCACTGCAACCTCCACCTCCTGGGTTTAAGTGATTCTCCTGCCTCAGCCTTCCAAGTAGCTGGGATTACAAGCATGCACCACTGTGCTCAGCTGATTTGTATTTTTAGAAGGTACTGGGTTTCATCATGTTGGACAGGCTGGTCCCAAACTCCTGACCTCAAGCGAGCTCAGCCTCTTAAAGTGTTGGGATTACAGGCATGAGCCACCAAGCCAAGCTATTCAAGTCTTTTGCCCATTTTTAAATATAATTATTTTTCTTTTGTTATTGGGTTGTTTTAGTTCCCTATCTATTCTGGTTATTAACTTCTTGACGCATAGTTTGAAGATACTTTCTTCCATCCTGTGGTCGTCTTTTTACTCTGTTGCCTGTTTGCTTTGCTATGCAGAAGTTGTTTGATGTAATCTCATCTGTCTATTTTTGCTTTTGTTGCTTATACTTTAAAGGTACTTTCCAAATTGCCCAGGCCAATATGATGAAGCATCTACCCTAGGTTTACTTCAGGTAGTTTCATTGTTTTGAAGCTTACATTTCCGTCTTGAATCCATTTAAAGCTGAGTTTTGTATACTGTGAGAGATAGGAATCTAGCTTTGTTCTTCTACATGTAGATATCCTCTTTTCTATTGAAGAGACTGTCCTTTCCATGTGTGTTCTTGGCAACTTTGTCAAAAATCAGTTGGCTTCTAGATTTGTTTCTGTGCTCTCTATTCTGTTCCTTTGGTCTATTTGTCTGTCTTTTATGCCAGTACCATGCTGTTTTGTTTACCATAGCTTTAATGTATATTTTGAATTCAGATAATGTGATGCTTCTAGCTTTGTTCTTTATGTTCAAGATTGCTTTGGCTATTTGGGGTCTTTTATAACTCCATGTCAATTTTAGGATTTGTTTTACTATATCTGTGAAGAATGTCATTGGTATTTTGATAAGGATTGCATTGAATCTGTAGATAGCTTTTGATAGTATGGACACTTAAACAATGTTATTTTAACCCATGAGCATAGAATATCTTTCCATTTGCTTGTGTCTTCTTTAGTTTCTTTGATCAATGTTTTACAGACGTCAGTGTAGACTTCTTTCACCTCCATGGTTAAATTTACTCCTAAGTATTTACATTCTGTAGCTATTGTAAATGAGATTGTTTCATTGATTTCTTTTTTATGTAGTTGCTATTAGTGTATAAAAATACTAATAGAAATTTGTATCCTGCAAATTTACACAACTTTATAGAAAATAGCATTTTGTATCCTGCAACTTTATTGAATTTGTTTATTCCAACAGTTTTTTGGCATTTCAGTTTTAACCATACCTTATTGTCTTTTCATGAGGCACACTGTGGTTTTGAATCTTATTTTTAGAATGTATTTTTGAATTTTTTTATTAACATGTTTTTAGTCTTTGCCTTGGTAGGAATTTTTTTGTAATTCAAGGATGCTAGATGCATGTTGAAACTCCTTTGCCTATTTTCAGTATCTATTTATTTTTTTCCTCTAATCCTACTTAATTCATTATTAGTTTCTAGTGTATGTTTTAATTTTATTTAATATGTCCTGTGCTCCATATTTTTATTGTGTTTTAAACAGTCCCTGAAGTTACTTGTTTTTGCTTTTTCTAATATTGTCTTCACTTATACTATGGTTGTATTTTTGTCTTTCACTGCTTTAGTGGGCTCTGTCTGCCAATTTAACTTTCATTTGTTTCCACTGAAACATATTTCTAATGTCTTACCTGGCCCATATCTCTGAGAATTCTGATTTCTTTAAATTTAGAAACTATTTTTTAAAAATTTAAGATTGTTTTTTAAAATTACTTAAATCCATTAAAATGCATTTGGATGCAAGATTCTTTGGCCCTCGGTAATATTTTTCTGATGTGTAGTCTGTAGTCTCTGACTTTTGTTTTTCTGGTTCTAGTCCTCCTCTTTTCTTATATTTACACAGATGCAGTCATGTATCGCTTAATGATGGGGATACATTCTGAGAAATGCATTGATAGGTGATTTTGTCATTGTGCAAACATCATAGAGTGTGCTTATACAGACCTAGATGGTGGAGCTTATTATACACCTGGGCTGTATGGGATAGGCTATTGCTCCCAGGTTGCAAACTTGTATAGCATGCTACTGTAAAAAATACTGTAGTCAACTGTAACACAATGGTAAGGATTTGTGTATCTAAGCATATATAAATATAGAAAATGTATGATAAAAATACAGTATAATACAGTATTATAATGTTATGGGACCACTGTTGTATATGTGGCCCACAGCTGAAAGAAACATGATTATGCTGTGCATGCCTATATTGTGCATCCTTTTGAAATATTGTTCACTTTGAATTAGGTGAGCCCTTCCTGGACCAGCTATTTTCTGGGCTTTATGATGGAGAGAGAACAGAGCTGCAAAATGTTTCTCTGCCTCAGAGCAGAGTTCTTCACGACACAGGGAGGTGTATGTGTGTGGAAGGGATTGATTTAGCCTTCTGTTTATCCCTAACTTTTAGAGATTTATGGCTGCAGGTCATCTAACAACTCTGAATCTTTCTTCTAGACCTTGACTCACAGACGACTTACTCCTGGCAAAAATGTCATGTGTCACCTAATTCAATTCGCTGCACCCCTCCAGTCTCTAGAGTTCTGTGGTACCAAACCAGGAAGCTCTGTCCTAGCTGTGTGTACTGATCTTTTGTAACAGACAAGGTGTGGCCCCTTGGCATGCTCCTGAGTTTTGGAGCTTGGTCCTCGCCAGGTTGTGCTGCCCTTGGCTGCTGCAGTGTTTCTCTTTAGTACCTTCCTGCACACCAGGCAGATCCTTTCTTCACACAGCACCCCATCTTCACCATTTGTGATTTTTGTGATTGAGGATTGTATGTATCTGTTGGTTTGTTTTTTTAGTCTCTGTTTTCTGCTCAGTTGTAGATAGATAAGGATGGTAGTATCTGAAATCTGCCATTGCATACATGATGGTACTGATGCTTCTATCCAATGTCCAGCACATTTAGTGCAAGTCTACTCTAAGCCTTCTACTGCTTTAGCTGCTGGTAGTACAGCGGCATCAAGAAACAAAAACAACAATAAAAACAACAACAAGCAAAACAGACCCATATCTTTGTCCCCTTGAAATAGGAAAGAATAGTTAACATAAATAAGGTAGTAGTTTAATTACGTCTTGCCCTCTGCCCTTCAAGTGTTTGGCTTGGCCTGCATAAAATATAATTTCAGTTAAAAAAATATTGCAAACTAAGGTTAGGCCCCCAAATCCACTGTAATTACCTCTGAGTTAAAAGGTCAGCCAGATTTCAGATTGTCTGTTGAACTCCCTGGCTGGAAATTCCCTTTAGCCACTTCACTAAGTATTGCTATTTTCCTTCTTCAGGGGTTATGTGTGACACAGGCACTGGGAATGAGAGTAAATGGCCCTGGTAATTCAACTTTAATAATCTCTTAGTGCCTTTCTCCCTTTACAAAACACTCATAGTGATTTTTGTGTGTTTGCTTGCTTTTGTTTATGAGAGCAGTACTGCAGTGATGACTCTTAAAATTCAATCCCTTTCTACTGAAATTTGAAGAAAAATTGGAAATATTTTATGACAGATCATCATGCCATTTGGAAGTATACCCTGGAGTGTAGAAGATGACAGGAGATTTCCCCCCAAACAATGGCACGAAACTCAAAATGGTATATAAATCAACTTGGGGTAACTAAAACCTTGTTCCTATCCATTTTCGTCATCATCGTGGAAGGTTAATAATAATGATGATGACATTTACTATTTTTAAATTTGTTTCATCTATTTTTTATTTTTAAATAATGTATTATTATGCTTGAGTGTTTACGCTGTGCCTGGACATCATACTACCGGCTGTATAAACAGTGTCTCATCCACCCTTGCAATTAAAATAATTAGCCTCATTTTATTTATTTTTTCCTTTTTTAGTAGACACGTAATTGCACATATTGATGGGGTACACAGTGATATTTTGATACATGTATACAATGTATCATGATCAAATCAATTTAGCCTCATTTTAGAGTTAAGAAAGGCAAGGCTTAGAGGAAATAAAAAGATCCTTGAAAATAATCCAGCTACTAATGGCAGAACTGGAGTTCAAATCCAGGTCTGTGAAATACCCAATCCAACACTCCCACCCATCATATCGTACCATCTTGGTTCTAGTTCCAGAGGTTCTTCAGAACCTTGGAAGAAATGAAAATCCTTTGACCCCACTTTAGGATTTCTGACTCTGTAGGCTGGGATGGAGCCTAGGAATTTGATATGCTCTAGATGATTATTTTCTGTACCAAGTTTCAGAACCATTGTTTTAGAAAAAAGAAATCTCCTTGTTATAATGAAAATTATAACTTAAAAAGTTTTGTTTTGTTTCTACTTATAAGTTTTTATATTAAAATATGAAACAAAAGAAAATCAGAAAAAAAATAAAAAATGAATTCCTTTAATCCTACCATCCAAAAATAACTATTTTTATATTTCCATGTTTTTCTTCTTTTTTACGTATTATGTATATCATTTCTTTTTGGTTTGCTTTCTCTTTCAGGTCATCTGCAATAGTGTTCTACATAAAATGTGGTATCATGATTTTTATACTTAGTGTTCTATAATAAAATATTTTAGTATTATTACGTAGGTCTTTATAAAGCTCACATTTGTCAAGATACTATACTTGCAAGAAAACCTGAGTCCAACTTATACTGGCTTTTACAAAAATGAGAATGTATTGGTTAATATAATACACCAGGGAAAGAACACGGTAGAGCTGGATTCAGTGACAAAACACCATCCAGCCTCTTTCCGTTTCTGTCCTTGTCTTGTTGTTTCTGTCTCATCACTGTTCCCTTTTTTCCCTGCTTCTGGCTGGCTTTTGAATTTAGCCTCTCAGGCTGTCAGTTCTCATGATTCCCATGTGGCTATAACCGTCGGTTCCCATCTAAAGAACAAGGCAGAAATTGCAAAGGGCAGAAAGAAATTTCCTGTGCTGATTTCAGAATGAAAAACCCTTTGGATCTTTGCGGTGGGTTGTGCGGTCAGCCCGTGGACCAACTGACATAGTCAACGAAGGTGGAGTTTCATGACTGGTATGACACGGGCCCACTCTTGAAGCCAGGAGATAATATGCTACAGTTGTTACCTCCCGTAACTACCAGACTTGAGGAGAACCTGCCGTTTAATTTTTTTTACATGAAAAAAATGTAAATGTAATTATATCTATTTTTCCAGAAGTAAAATCACTAAGCCAAAGTGTTGAAAAGGTTTAAGGATCTGTTATGTCTTTCCTAATTGTTTGTAAAAAATATTTTACCAATGTACACTGCTGCAAACACTGTCTGAAGGCTCTCTTTTTCCCATATACCTGTCGTCATTGACTTCTTTTATGATAGCTTTAAGTAAATCATCTGGGTATATATAGTGTAAAAGTAAATCTTAGTAATTACAGCAGAGACGATGTTTAGAAGACTATGTGGTTTAGCTATTAGACCACTCCCATGTGTATTCTACCTGAGGATGTTTACACACATGAATTTTTTCCTGCAATGTTGTAGTATAGTAGTTATTTATTAGTTACACTGTGATGTCTGGCTTAAGTAAAATTCAGTTGCATTATGGAAAATTATTGTTTCTAAAATTGAAGTAAAATCGTCGCACGTCTCCTAGTGTGTATTATGGTACACTATGATTTTATGTGGAATAGTATATGTGACAGTGTATAGCATAGGTGAATAGATTATACATAGCAAAAACAAGGAAGTGTGATTGCTCATAAAAAGAGAGAAGAAAAGGATAAAAGAATAATAAATTCAAATAAATTAAAAATATCAGCAGGTACTCATGCTGTCAAAAGCAAATAAGAAAATATAATTTTCCTATTGTGTTATTGAATTGGTTAGAAGCTTGTGTGTTACCTAGCTTATACAATGGAAATAATACAATGGAAATAACCAATACTTAATCAAAATCTGTGTACTAATAAGGAATAAAAAGAATTAGGGCTGTAAGAAATTTTGAGAATGCAAGAAATTCAAGGTGGGCCCTGTAAAATTTGTGGTCATCAAATAAGTGACTTCAAAAATATAGGGAAATAGTGGTAATGTGACAAAGTGTCAATTTCAAAAAGGCCTTCACTCTCCAAATATTACCAGTGCCAAAAATAAATGAAGTAAGTCAAAGCTTCCATGGGCCAGGCGCGGTGGCTCATGCCTGTAAACCCAACAAGTTGGGAGGCCGAGACGGATGGATCACGAGGTCAGGGGATTGAGACCATCCTGGCTAACACGGTGAAACCCTGTCTCTACTGAAAATACAAACAAAATTAGCTGGGTGTAGTGGTGGGGGGAAAAAAAAAAAAAAAAAAAAAAAAAAGCTTCCATGATACTACACAAAGGGGAAAACAGTATTAATTGGAACTCATATATATATATATATATATTTTTTTTTTTTAGATGGAGTTTTGCTCTTGTTGCTGAGGCTGGAGTGCAATGGGTTGATAACGGCTCACTGCAACCTCTGCCTCCCAGGTTCAAGCAATTCTCCTGCCTCAGCCTCCCGAGTAGCTGGGATTACAGGCTCCGCCACCAAGCATGGCTAATTTTTTTTGTATTTTTAGTAGAGATGGGGTTTTTCCACATTGGTCAAGCTGGTCTCGAACTCCTGACCTCAGGTGATCCGCCTGCCTCGGCCTCCAAAAGTGCTGGGATTATAGGCATGAGCCACCGCACCTGGTCTCATACATAAGTTTTTAATAATACTCACACATACATAAATTGCAATCAACTTAAATGAGTTTTACACCCAAGATTTCTGGCCAAACTTTAAGTTGGCAATCATAGATGGTAAAAATAAATTATTAGTGATGTAATAAAGGTGTTATTAAATTATAACCCTTGATATTTCAAATAAAAATGTATTTCTGTTTGTAATACATTCACAAATGGAGCCATCTTAAAACTAAGAAAAAAACATGGATAACTATCAATGACTAGGAAATGAAATGTCAAAATTAGTAGGGACAGCTGTGAGCACATACTGTATTACTTATTCAGAGGAGCTTTAAACAACTTCTAAGAGCACTTTCTTTTTAAACTATTAACAGCCAAAACAAACCCATTAATTGAATGTTATCTTGTTTATTTATTTATTTATTTATTTTTATTTTATTTTATTTATTAATTATTTTTGAGACGGAGTCTCGTTCTGCCGCCAGGCTGGAGTGCAGTGGTGCGATCTCAGCTCACTGTAAGCTCTACCTCCTTGCCATTCTCCTGCCTCAGTCTCCCGAGTAGCTGGAACTACAGGGACCCGCCACCACGCCCGGCTAATTTTTTGTATTTTTAGTAGAGATGGGGTTTCACCATGTTAACTAGGATGGTCTCCATCTCCTGACCTCATGATCCGCCTGTCTCAGCCTCCCAAAGTGCTGGGATTACAGGCATGAGCCAACTCACCTGGCTGAATGTTATCATGTTTAAACATATAACGAATATACAATTATCCCAGATACATTAATAAACAAATTAATGTTCAGTGACTTGTCCATGACTGCATATCTAATAAGAATTACAATGTGAATTTAATTCTGAGACTTATTCTAGGTATCTCAATACGTGATCTTTATGCATCAAGTCAATTATTAAAAGAAGCAATTTGATACTGCTGGAAAAATCAAATCAATAAGTGGATTTGAAAATCTAAAAAAATTTAATAGGGAAATAAGCTTTCAGTATGAATACACACACAAACACACCCAGGTTGCTTCAGGATATTGCTTCAGTGCTGCTAATTTCTAAAACATTTGGAATAGAGAGTTACGTAAAATTCGGATAAAGGTCATACTGGACCACATTACTCTGTAAAAGCAGTAAATTTGAGTAATAACTGCAGGAGTCCCATATCATGCTCTGGCTACAGCCTCTGCTACTCAAGCTGCAAAGGCTAGCTGATGTTCCAAGCCTGGCTGTGTCCACTAATAAAAGAAGGAGGAGAAGGAGGAGTAGGAGAAGGGGGAGAAAAAGAAGAGAAGGAAGATGAAGAGAAAGAAGAGGAGGAAGAAAGAAAAAGAAAAAACAAAGCTCATACTCAACACTTGAAGTAGTAAATTTTATACTAACGCTAAATAAAATATTAAAAATATATCCACAAAATTTAGGAGAAAGTAAAAAGTTTAAAACAATACCAAGTCTAAAAACTCTAAAAACAGTATATGAAAATATTTCTTGATCAAAGAAATATTTCTCACCTTATAGAATCTCTTAATCTGTATAAAATTAAAACACCTTATTTGCAATATATAAATTTTATAAAATAGAATATTACTATAATTTAAAATTAAACAATTCCAAAGTTAAAAAATAAATTGCACAAATTATTAATAAGGTTCAGACTAGAAATCTCTGCTTATAAATTGTCAATGTGATAGGACACTTTAAATTCTGGTAATCTTTATATACTATAGTCCTCTTTGAATTGTTACCACCAAACTCAAGGAATTAAACAAATGAGTACCAGCTACTCATTTTTATTTTGCCTTTATTAAGTCAAATAAAATATAAATTTTAAAGTATCTTGACTTTCTTATCCCAGTGACGAGAAGAGAAGAGGGTTGCTCTACTAGACCACCGGATAAACTTCTATTTAAGACTAAAGTTTCCGCATCATACTTTTTCCGCATCAAATTTTAAAATATTGCACTCCTTAACCATGTCAAAATGGTTTCAGTAGAGTGGGGAAGGCCAAAATTATCTGGAGGGGATTGGGAAGCAAAGGAGGGGTGAGGTGAGAAAATAGAGAAAGCAGGTACAGACATTTTCAAAAACTTTATTGTAAACAAAAGAATGAAATAAGATATTAGTTGAAAGGGGTTGTGGGGCCTAGCACGGAATTTAATTTTAAATACAAGAACTGTTTTTCATGTTGATTAGATTAAAAGGCATCATTGGTTGTACAAGAATGAGACACCAGGAAAGTCCATGAATGAGCAAAATAGAATAGGAGTACTGTATTTAATGTTGCCCTTACCTAGCTGCAAGGAGAAGTCCATCATCATTATAGGAGGGTGGGCAGGTGCCCTGGTACATCTGGTGAAGGGACAATGAGGCAGAAGTGGAGGAAGTGACACTGAAGTAGGAAGTAAGATAAGATGACTATTTCTCTACTGAAGTGAGTCAAAGCAGGATAACAGAGAAGATATAAATCTGTTATCTCCGAAAGCAGGAAGCAATCAGAAAAATGTAAGAAGCCAGCTAACAACCCAGTTGTGGTCTGAGGGTGTAAATTTAAATGTCTACCTACTTTGTGTCTACAGTTGAGAAGCCAATGTGGCTGGCAGATGCCATTTAAAGTTACCAATGTAGTGAGGATTGGTATCTTGCTGGCCAAACTCAACAGAGGTTAACGGAAGGTTTGCCAGTGATGGACTGTGAGTCCTTGCAGGTGCGGTGGAGCCACTGCAGAGTCCCCATGGGGTGGGAGATTGGATCTGAAAAGTAATATTAACAGCTTACAACACATAACATTGCTGAGGGAAGTTGCATCAATAATTGTGCATACTTTTCTTCATGTCAATTTCACTTGATGCGATACATGCAATTAAGAATAATGCTTTCAAGAGTTCTCTGAAAACTCTAGGTTCACAGATGATGCCACTTTACTATTAGTAGTGTGGCTAAGGTACAAAGAAGAACCTGCCTGCGTCAGCTGCCATAAATAGACTAAGAATTTCATGTAGCTACTACCCATCTGTAGCCTGCACAATGACTGTTCAAAAGTCCCAGATTCTTTTCCTCTCTGACACAGATGATTGGTCAACACAACATGATTCTCTCTAGGGAAATGGAGGTTCAGATCTGATTGGATATGTGAGAAAAAATAAAATAAAATAAAATAAGAGATCTCACGGGGAGATGAAATCAATATTATTATTATTTTTTTTTTGAAGTCTTCCTATAAGAACTGCTTGCATTTCTTTTTTTTTTTTAATTTATTTATTATTATTATATTTTAAGTTGTAGGGTACATGTGCATAACGTGCAGGTTTGTTACATATGTATACTTGTGCCATGTTGGTGTGCTGCACCCATCAACTCGTCATTTACATCAGGTATAACTCCCAATGCAATCCCTCCCCCCTCCCCCCTCCCCATGATAGGCCCCGGTGTGTGATGTTCCCCTTCCTGAGTCCAAGTGATCTCATTGTTCAGTTTATTTTAAACAGAAAGCAAATGTACAACATAATGAATCTTTGGTGGTCACAACCTTTTGTTTTCTGCCTTTTATCTTTGTTGTTAATCAAGAATTAAGTCTATTCTAGTGAAAAGAGTCACCCTCAATTTTGGTAAAATCTCTTCTCTTTAAAAAAAGTTGAAGAAAAAAAATTACATTGACCAAAATGTAATAAAATATATATAAAAATTTCCCTTAATTCCACCAACTATTGTACACCCTTACTGTCATTATGGGGTAATTTTTTTCCTCTTTTTTCTCTGCATTAAAATACATGAAACCACCTTTGCAAAAATTATGTAAGTAAAAACATTATGGCAGTTAGGCATTAGGGAGATCTGATCTAGCCAACCCCCTCCTTGCCTTTAGCTTTCAAACTGCCTTAATTATTCTTGGACTTAGGCCAAGCTAACTTTGGAAGACATTTAGGTTATAGGCTAAATGATAATAGCCCTTCTCCCAAAATCAACCATCTTTACCTTTGTAAAGCTAATGAGAGGCCACTAGGGTAGCAGGAGGAGAGGAGCCTGAATTTTGATAAAACGTAGACTGGTCACAAGATATGCACCTTCCTCAGTTAGTCCTGCAGATAACATCACTATTGTAGACTGGCCTTTTGAGATATCTTTTCAGGGTTTTCGTACGTCTGATACCGATGGATCCACCTAGACCCACCAACTGATGGTTTCACTGCTCCTGTAACTTCACCCAGAAGCAACTGTGCACAAAAGGACAGCTTAGACCCTGTATCATTTCATTTCCACTCCAACCAGTCAGCAGCAAGCACCCATTTCCTAGCCACTCCACCATTACCCCAAAACTGCCTTTGAAAAACCTCTACCCTACAAGACTTCAGTGAGATTAATTTGAGTAGTAACTTTCTCCCACATGGCATGGTTAGTCTCATGTCAATTAAACTCTTTCTTTACTGCAACGCTGTGGTTTTTATTTGTGCAGTGGGTAGGAATAATCTGTCAGGAGGTTACATGCATATATTTTTTAAAAATTGATATCATAAATACAGTTAAACAAAGTTTTTTTTTTTTTGAAACTGAGTCTTGTTCTGTCACCCAGGCTGGAGTGCAGCGGTGCAATCTGGTTTCACAGCAACCTCTGTCTCCCAGGTTCAAGTGATCCTCCTTCCTCAGCCTCCTGAGTACCTGGGACTACAGGCATATGCTGCCACACCTGGCTAATTTTTGTATTTTTAGAGACAAGATTTCACCACTTTTGTCAGACTGGTCTTGGATTCCCGACCTCAAGTGATCCACCCGCCTTAGCCTCCCAAAGTGCTGGGATTACAGGCATGAGCCATCACTTTCGGCCTAAAAATTTTTAATAGTTTTACTTTTTTTTTTTTTTAAGTTGGATATTTTTACTTGAATTTTGCGTACCTTTTTCCAGATTATTACCTATCATCAAATTCATAATTTTTACAGACTGCAGAGCTTTCTATGGGAAATCCATATTTTACCACTTTGCTGTCATTAGATATTTTCATTGTTTCTAGTATATTTGCTATATAAGACCCCAATAATCCTACTTTTTAGTACATGTTTTGGTGTTTCTCTAATTATTCCTAGAAATAGAGTTTTGAGGTCAAAAAGGAAAAGGTCTATTGTGAATATGATGGTTTCTCCTCAAGGTTTGTCTCCTTTTAAAGTTCACCACTGTTTTAAAGCCAGAGACTCTCATGTCTCCTTATGTTAGTTAAAAACAGCACCTTCACTGGCAATTATTTCCACAAGGGCCTTAAAAACATACCTAAAATATATATCTATTAAATCAATAAATAGTGTCATTTTATCAGTTCCTCACTTCAGGGGAATCACTCTTCTGACTCAGAGGAATTTAGAGACCAATAAGAAAGCTAGTCCTATAGAAAACTGGAAAGAATTAATTCAAACAAAAGTTGAGTTTCTATTGTGTTTGAGGAACACGACCCCAGTTGACATCAAAACATTGTTTCCTTTGGCACTTGAGATTTATTTCTCCCTTTGACAACAAAGATTTTGCTTTTAGGACACAAATAAGATATTCCAATTTTCTGTTCAAATAACCGTTTACTTGGTATTAGATAAGGTGGGCTCAGTTTCAAAAGCAAATTAATTGCAAACCTCAATTTGAGGCAAGTCAAAGCTACAAATATATTATGGAATTCATTTCAAAAAATGACACAAAATTAAAATGAAATAGGCTCTAAAATTTGAGAACCCTTAGGCACAGTAAATCTTAGTTATAGCAGAAAATGAAACATTATATGACAAGATCGGGTCTGATAAGATGTAATAAAAACATGAGGCATGATACATAAGGGCAGGAGGATTGATATAAAATGTGAAATGATCACAAAGATAGCATAGTCCTAGTCCCCTAAAGTATTTGGTAGTGACAGGAGAATTAAATAGCAAGCAAAGCTGAATAGTAAATGAGGGTGAATGTGCAATACATCATCCCTAAATCTATCTAGGTATTCCTAAAATGCATGTCACATTTTTCCTGGAAATAACTAATGTCTAGACCAAGGTTAAATTTTTCAAAAATGAGAGCATGAACATCATGGAATTTCAACAATGGTATTATGTACATATGATGAGAAGGAGATGAGGAGAAGGTATGGTGATTTGGCAGCAGTAAAATACAGTTAAGAAACCAGCAGAAATGTATTCTTGTAAAACAGAGTGTGACTTACTTTTATGCCTAACCTTGAAATTATGATGGCAAAGCCCACAGGTGCTGAAATGGCCAAAAGCTTACTGACATTGCACTGTAGAGCAGCGTGACATTTATCCCATAGGCACCTCTGATTAATTCACATAACCCTTTAACAAGTCAAGGGCCACCTTTTAAAATTGTTTTGGTAGTACAAAGTTCTTAGAATGAGGAATAATAGCTTTGCACTTCCTCATAGTGGGGTTTCAAGTCTGTCTTTGCTACTTAGTAATGTATGATCTGGAAGAATTTCTAAACTGTTCTGAGCCTCAGTTTCTTCATCTGTGAAACAGAGATGAATCTTACAAATGTTAACCAAGCTAAAATATGGAAAGTTATAAGCACAATGTCTGTTATTCAGTAACTTTCAAAGAACTTCACTTCATTTTCTGCCACTCCTTAACCTCTCCTGGCTGCAGAAATGTGAATTGATCTTAATTAGTCAGATACTGTCTTTATTTGTGGTTAACATCAGTAGCTATGAGAAAGGATGCAGAAAGGGGAGAAGGTGACTAAATATAAAAGGATAAAGCATAAATGTAGCTTAATGTTTCCTCTTAGACATTTTATAGCACCTGGCTTTCATCTTATTCCTCATCTTTTCTCTCTCTCTTTTTTTTTTTTTTTTTTGCCAGAAGTAAGACACTATGATATTGACATTCAGAATTCAGTAGGACAATAGTCTTGAAAACCAGGCTATTGTCCTGCTAAGACACTGGATAAATTATTCTTTCTTTTCTTTTAACTGATGCAGTTGGACTCATTGTTAAATCCCCTCATTGTATTGAGGAGATCAAGATTTCCAAGTTGCACAGACACAGGAGGCATCATCTACATTGTGTGCAATGGTTTTCTCCAGGGGTTGCTATTCACGTAATATACAATTTAAGTAATATTCAGGGAGATATTGCTGTTCCCCATTAGAGATGGGTGAGATAAAGTAGAAGGAACATAAGATAGGAGGGCAGTAAAAAGAAAACAAATAATTTTATCTACCCACTAGGGTGATACAAAGAAGAGAAGATCAGGGAAGAGAAGCTCATGAAGGAAACAAACATGGCTGTCCTGCTTAGAGAAGCACATTTGACAGTTTATGAAATCGTGGAGGAGAGTGACTCTTGCCTTGCCACCCATTTATTCATCTGGAAGGAGGCTTCCGTGTAGGTTGCACTCACACTCAGAGGGAGGGCAGTCACATGAAAGCAGAGGTCAGGCAGAGATTTAGTTTCCTTGGTTGCCCTTGGGTCTGATGAGGCAAAGGCATATTCAAAGCAGCTAAACACTTGGTTGGCATAGTGGGCAGAGAGGCTTCCCTTAGGGGTTCTGCTCCAAGGGCTATGAGCTAAATTCCCAGTCAGACAATCAGAGAGTGTATAGCACCAGCAAGAGCTCAAATAAAGCTGAGAAAGTCAAAAAGTATTACATGGCCTTGACTACACCCAGACAAAAGATGCTGACCATGGCTGGGCATAGTGACTCAAACCTGTAATCCCAGCACTTTGGGAGGCCAAAGCAGGAGGATTGCTTGAGCACAGGAGTTCAAGGCCAGCCTGGGATGCATAGTGAGACCTTGTCTAAAAAAAGAAAAAAAACAAAACAAAAACAATGCTGACCACAGTCCTAAATGCCAGCAGGGCTAACTGCCCCAGGGTGGTCAAAGGACATTGCTTTGGAGGTTAGGGTAAGGGAGGAATCACAAGACGAAGTATAAACACCTACTCCCCTTCTACCCAGATACCATCTTTAGCAGATAAGCAGAGATATTTGAGGTAGAGCAATCTCTGAGAGAGAGTAGGAAATTATATTTAAAAAATCTAAACCATTTTTAAAAGTCCTTGACTAGTTATTGGGTTAAGTTTTATTTTTTTAACTACCTATCTCCAAGTTCTGTGAATAACCTGAAAATGAGGTTGTAGAAGGCAAATAGTTACAGGTAATAGTTAAAAGTGACATTTTTCCCTCCTGTACCTAAGATGAGTGAGAATTATTGGAGAGACACTACTACCTACAAGGCATGCACAATTTACATTTGTATGACTACTAGAGTTTACAAAACATATCCAAATGTATTTTTCTTTTAGAAGGAAATTATCAAGGTAGAAAATATAGATGTTGTCGAGAGATCTTCATAAAGCAAGAGAAAGAGGAAGGTTTTTCTTGCATGAGGTTAGTTTAACATCCTTGAAATAGAAGAATAATGACTGAGATCTTGCTCTACTACATGTGGAAACATGCCATGAAGCTACAGCAATTATATCAGTATAGTTCTGAAGTGAAAATGATGGATCAGTGAAACAGTAGAGCCCCAAAATGCACATACATGAATAGATGGATATAAACAGTTAGGTATCCATATAGTCATCACATCTATCTATCTATCTATTCATCTATTTATATTCATATATGAATATCCTTATGTGAAAAAGTTACATTTCAAAATCAACAGGTAGTGGATGGACCATTCATTGGAGTGGATAGCTACAATAGGTTACTAATTTGTGGTGAAAAATAGTATTTGATTCTTACCTGGTATATCTTCCCTAACATAATATATTCATTTGACACACATTTATTCCAAACAAATACATGACCAGAAGGTAGAAAAAACATCTTAAAATACTAGATGAAAATAAATGTTAATTTGGAGAATGTGTACCTCTCCAGAAATAAAATAAAAATCAGAAGTAATAAAGAAATTAAATATTGGAATTGTTTAATGAAAAAAAGTTAAATTTGTCTATGGCAAGTAACACAATAAACAGCTTAAAATTAAAGACAGACAGGAGAATTATTTATAAGTATAAAGGCTAATAATAATAATAATAATAAAAAGGTCATATAAAATGTTGACTGGACTATATATTAGTACAACTTGTACTAATATGGGGCAATTTGGTATTAACTACTAACATTTTGATAGAGGATGGATAAGCCACACATACCCATTTATACCAAGACATTTTGAGAAAGAAGGAGGGATATTGGGGAGGGGGTATTTGTGAGAAATTAAGGATTTACATTCAGGAGAGGCTAATATTTTCTGAATGTGCTCAGTATGTATTGATTTAAACATTTCTTACTAATCATTAGGTGCCTTTCTAGGATTTCAGCACATAGAAGAAATGTCCCTACCTATGCATACAGACATGCATAAGAACAGAAAGTGAAGTCTTGTTTATCAGGAAAAACAGCATTCATGTATTACTTACAAAAATTGAGGCCAATCTCCAAGCTCTGCTGTGGAAAGAGTTCATCAGTTTCCTAGATTGAAGAAAGCTAATTGTAAGAAATACATATGTAGTATAAAAAAGTTTCATTATAAATAAGAGTAAAAATGTGCATTGTATATGTACATTTTTATGAATGTCTGTGTGTATGTGTGTGTAAATGTCTTTTTGTATGTGTATAAAATCTAGAACAATCTGCACCAATCTTGAAAAGTGGTTATGTTTGAGAAATGAAAATGGAGAGGCGAAATTTCTGCTCTAACCCTGACTTTGTTTCTTTCATTGTTTTTGTTCTTTTAAAAATAATTTACAGTGTGAAAGGGTTTGACATTTATTAAAAAAAATTAAATAACTAAACCACCTGTGTACAACAAAGCAGAATGTAATTCTATATGTTAATTAGAGTTATAATTTTAATTAGACAAAATTTGCATATATACTCAAAGATGTAGTCTTGATTGGAGGTAGGGGTAGGGGTAGTTTTTGGAAAAATTTACCAAGGTATAAATAGAAACTATACATAATGTAATTTACTTCATTTTTGTGCATTTTCTAAACTCAACAATTAATACAAGCTACTTTTTTATCCAGAAAAAGTCATTAAAATGACAAAATCTAGGACACCTGTGCATTTTGAAATATCTCATTTGGATAACCAAGATGACACTTCAGCAAACAGGTAAGAAGGTGTCTGTCTTAGGTTGATTCCCTAGAAGCAGACTGAGATTGGGATTTATTACAGAAACTGTTTATTCCAGAAGCGCCCCAAAGGGAACCAGTAAGACACAGGGAAGCAGAAAAGAGAAAAGTGGAAGAAACTCAACAAGGGTGTGGTTTCAGGCGATGTCTTCCCAGAGTTTTCCTGTCTATTCCTGCAGGGGACCTCGAGAACATAAATTAATCTCAGAGTTGTTCACCTCCATGCAAGGAAGTTGGACTTGCAAGTATTCTTTGACTAAGAGCCTCTGCTGGAGAAAGGGGCCAAGCTGGGCAGGAAGGAAACTCCTAAGAATGCTGCAGTAGGTGGTAAAGGGATTCCAGCATTGAGGCAGGCTTCCTAAGAGAAATGCAGGTGCGACAGAGAAACAAAAGCAAACACAAGCCAGGAGAAGGATGCAGCCAAGGAGAAAAGGGGATTGGAGGAGATTTAGTAGAGCATCAGCAGGATCCACTGCAGAAGAAGTTTTATTTTATTTCCAAATATACCTTCATTTGTTAAAATACTGCATTGAACAAATATCTTTTCTACTTCTAACACCATAGAAAAAAAATCAAAAATTACAAGTGAACGAAATTTCAGACGCAGTAATTGTAATACAGGGAAGTTTTTAGGAATTCCCAGAAAAGCATAACAATTTAACAGCTTAAATTTAGTGAGATCAGAGTTCAAAGTTCTCAATATTTTACAGACTTAGATGTTTCTATTATAAATCAAAACAGTGATTCAGCTCCCGCATCTATTTTTCTTCAGGATTCATTTTCTTTTTCAGTGTTCAGTGTTCTTTTATACACTCTGGGAAACTCAGTAGAGAAAAAGGATACTTTTGTTTTAGAAAGATAATTTAAGTTAATTACTCCTATATTATCCTAAAGCATCCCTGGACACAAGGAAAATAAGTGCTTTCAGGATGACTTAACACACAATTTAAACTATAGTGCAAAGGAAACAAGAAAAACAAGATGTATTCAAAGATAAAGATTAAGTACTTACTCAGAGACCCTACTGGCTGGGGTGTCACACAAACATGACTCCATTTTCCCCTACAGCATTCTTGTCTTCTTATATAATTGTTTTTTGTAAACTTGCGCAGGTTACTTAAGCTCTCCTAATTTCAGTTCCCCCATTGGTTTCCTGGTCAAGTTTTAACACATAGTAGGCACTCAGGAAATACTTGTTCAAAGGGCGGGCGTGGTGGCTCATGCTTGTAATCCCAGCACTTTGGGAGGCTGAGGTGGGTGAATCACTTAAAGTCAGGAGTTCAAGATCAGCCTGGCAAAACCCTGTCTCTACGAAAAATACAAAAATCAGCCAGGCATGGTGCCTGTAATGACAGCTACTTGGGAGTCTGAAACAGGAGAATGGCTTGAACCTGGGAGGTGGAGGTTGCAGTGAACCAAAATTGCGCCACTGCACTCCAGCCTGGGCGACAGAGCATTCAATATATGGATCAATATACAATATGGAGTATTAAAGATGAGTGTATTCTGGATACTCTAGATGTATGGAACCACAGAGCAGAAGTCCAAATAAGAATGTCAGTCTTATTCTCTGTACTTTAGCTCATGTGGTTCTACACATCTAGAGTATCCAGAATATACTCATCTTTTTCTCTAGCCATCTTATTATTTTTCTATTGCTACATAGTGAATTACCACACATGTAGTGGCTTACAACAACACACATTTACGATCTCGCAGTTTTCATGGGTCAGAAGTCCAGACATGGCTTAGCTGAGTCCTTTGAAAGGTCTCACAAGGCTACAATCAAGGTGTCAGCTGGGTGGTGTTTCTTTTTGGAGCTCAGGGTCCTGTTCCAAGCTCACATAAGAGTTGGCAGAATTCAGTTACTTGCAGCTGCAGAGCTGAGGCTCTGCTTTCTTGCGGGTTGTTAGCTGGGAGCCACTCTTAGCTCCTGCAAGTTTCCATAGTCCCCTATCATGTGGCCCCTTTGTAGCCCACCTCACAGCATGACAGCTCACTTCTTCAGGGCCAGCAAGGCAGGGTCTCTCATATCATCCTTGTCTGCCCACAGTCATAGATCTATATCTATGTCGATATTTATATCTGTATCTATATTTGTGTCTGTATCATCTATATATATCTATATCTACTACATGTATATATAACTTATACCTCAAGGGAGTGATATTCCATCATTTTTGCCATATTCCATGGGTTAGAAGCAAGTCTCAGGTTCTGTTCATGCTCAAGGAATAGAGATCATCAACAAGTATGACTCAACTGGGACTCCCCTTATGGTATATTTGTCACACTGTACAAGTCCTATTGGCTTCAAAGTCAAGCTCAACTCACAATCTTCTCCTTTGGTCTCCTAGCACCAGACACCAGACAGGACAGAACTAAGAATTTATCCAGGGTGTTTTTTTTTTTCTTTTTTCTTTTTTTTTTTTAAATCATTTGTCATGTCCTGTAACACACACACATAGGTGCAGGACTAAATGCTTAATGCTTACGGCTTCAGATCCCCTGAGGCTGGGATCTTGCAGCTATCTGCAATCTTTCTCTGTCTTTTGGCACACTATCCAAATCCTCAACAAATTATGCTAAATTTTCTGCTCAGACACTTAGAATCCTCACTTCTTCCCCATTTATGGGTCTTCACTCTATTTCAAACTTCAGATATATCTCGTGTCTGAAAAAAACCTTTTGGCTGTGCTTCATGCTTCTCGTCTTTGCTAACTCCTCAAACCCCTACACACGCTACTCTCTGAAACTGTCACCACAGTGATTATGCGATCCCCACGACATAGGCCAGATGTCTTCCTTACTTGAAGCACTTACCAGCACTTATATATCTCATCTTTCAACGAGTACATATGTAAAGACTAAGAATAATTTGTGTATTATTTTTTGTTTAGGTAACAAATTAAAAAATTAACATATCCCAAAATGGAAATAAAACAGATAAAATGCCAAGTGCATATTAAATAAGGCAAGCTATTTATGATGAGGTAAGGAGAGTACATAAAACTTTATTTTTAAGATGTAAAAGCAATACTAGTTTGAAACTACTTTGTTTTATTTTTAGTTTTTCTCAAAATTAATATATGTAATAAGATTCATAATTTTGTAGATAAGAGTGTGGAGCACAAAATTATGCAATACATGGGTGTTACCTACCCTCAACTGTGATGGTTTCCAAGGCTGCCTGTGGAGTCTGATACAACTGTGAAAGAAAAATAAATCTTGGGGCCCCCAAATCCCTCAGCTAAAGGGAAAAGTTAAGCTGGGAACTGCTTAGGGAAAACTAGCCTCCCGTTTTGTTCAGAGTCACCCCTCTGCTCACTCTGATTGCCTCCTTTGGAAAGGCTAATCAGAAACTCAAAAGAATGCAACCATTTGTCTCTTATCTACCTACGACCTGGAAGCCCCCTTCTCCCCCTTCTCGTTTGAAGTTGTCCCGCCTTTCCAGATGGAAGCAATGTTCATCTTACACATGTCAGTTGATGTCTCATATCTCTCTAAAATGTATAAAGTCAAGCTGTGCTCTGACAACCTTGAGCACATGTCATCAGGACCTCCTGAGGCTGTGTTACAGGCACACATCCTCAACCTTAGCAAAATAAACTTTCTAAAATAATTGAGACCTGTCTCAGATATTCAGGGTTTACACAACTAGAATCAGTCCTTGACACTAGAGAAGCTCATCTCAAATATTGATGTTCTGAAGTACCATAATTAGAATAATTGAAAATTAAATTATATCCAAGGGCAAAATAAATTCATCACAACAGGACCAGTGATGGCCAAGACCTATACAATTTGACACAGTTAATGGAAGCCTATTATTTCCATCTGCTTCAGGGGCATTAAGATTTAGTTGTAGATTTTTAAATATGCAAAAAAAATCTACATGTTGTTAACTTCACAAACTTGAAAAATATGGAGTTATTTATTCATTTGTTAACCTCACAGCAAGAGGCTATCTTGGTGCATTGATGAATGCTGGGAAGTCAAACAGGGAAGTTTCATATTCTGGTGATTCTCATTCTTTCTTGGGGACTGGAGTTTATTCAAAGCTAAGAAAGATGAAGAGGTAAATTGTTAACAAATTAGTATGCCTTGCCCAAAGAACTAAACAGGAATGAAATAGTTTATTCTCAACCTTTCCATGGTTTAAGCAATATTTCTTTTTTAGCATCTATTGTTAAGTATTAAAAACTACTAATTTTTTTCACAGTATTTTAGCATATGGTAAGGAGCATTTCTTTTTTCTTCTTTTCTTCTTTCTTTCTTTTTTTTTTTGTTTTTTGACAGAGTCTTGCTCTGTCACCCAGGCTGGAGTTCAATGGCACAATTTCAGTTCACCGCAACCTCCGCCTCCCAGATTCAAGCGATTCTCATGCCTCAGCTTCCCTAGTAGCTGGAACTACAGCATAAGACACCATACCCAGCTAATTTTTGTATTTTTAGTAGAGACAGGGTTTCGCCATGTTGGCCAGGCTGGTCTCGAACTCCTGACCTCAGGTGATCCACCCGCCTTGGCCTCCCAAAGTGCTGGGATTACAGGTGTGAGCCACCGTGCCTGGCCAATAGCAGCTTTTTTTTTCAATGATCAAAGAGAAATCATTTTGTAAACTTGCTATAAAACTACAGCAAACTCTTTCTGTACAGTTGAAAACATTGTTTATCAGGAAATATACGTATGCAGCTCAAAACTGTGGCAACTAATTGTATATTATATTATTTGTTTGTGTATTTAATCTATTTTGCTTTGTTCAACACACCATGAACAGAATTGATACTATACTGCTGCGTCTTAGAAGGTACATTCTTGGACCAATGTTGTCCTTAATTAAATTTAACAATGTTTTAAATGAAGTGGCCTAAACAGACACTTCCTTTGACTGCACCATTTACACAGTGACCAATTCAATTTATTTTCTAAGTTCCAATATCCAAGCCTCAAAAATAATGAGCAATCATTCTATTCAACAGAACTGATTCCATAAATAAAATAGTGAAACGTCAAACAAACGAGAGTTGTGGCATCCTTGCACCTTATCTTTTACCTACAGATATCATCATGCTTGCCCCAGCCAAGCAGATTTTAGAGGAAACTGCTCTGCTCATCTTCCTGTGTTGGGGAGCTGGTCAGGGGTCAGGGGGCGGGGAGCATGTTTTGTACCTTGTAATGCAGCCATTTCCTGGTCTAGGCTACAGAGCTGTGGTGAACATATAATAAAAGATGAGCTATCTACAGAGTAGCAGTGTCTAAAAATATGAAGTTGGCAGATCTGATCTTCTTAAGAATTTGAACTCAAAAACATAAAGAAATTAGAATAATTAATAGTAAGAAAAGAGCACAAGGGAAGAAGAGGGAACAGAAAATACCCCTGGCCAGAAAAGGAAATTAAAAGAGAATGAAAAAATATGGGGCAGCCTCATAAGTAGGTAGTGTCAAGGAGATATGGGTACTCCCTTGACAGAATCCATGTGTGTCTTGAGGGATAAAAGCTGGTTCTTAGAATTGTTGCAGCTTCTGAAGTTTCCCGTAGATGGGAATATTGTTTTATTTTCCCGAAAATTTCTTGAATATCTGTTTCTAACTATATGACAACAAAAGCAACAAATGTGTACTTTGATACTAATACCCTGGTATGATATTCAAATTATGAAATAATCAGTACGAGATAGGCAGTGATCAACCTGAATAGATGCTGAATATAAATATCCACTACTTGCACACCCAGTGGCCTAGCTAAAACATTCACTGTACTAGCACCATGCAATGTATGTGACACTAATTCAGAGGTGGTAACATTATGCAAAGTCAGTGTGCACTGACCTTTGACTTTGCTTATCAGGGCAAAAACAGATGCTCATAAAGTTTGAAAGTAGCAACAGGATTCTAACCTGGATCTCCCTGACTTTATTATTAATTAATTTATTTATTTATTCATTTTAGAGACAGGGTCTTGCTCTGTCACCCAGGCTAGAGTGCAGTGGTGCCATCATTACTCATTGCAGCCTTGACCTTCTTGGCTCAAGGAACACTCCCACCCCAGCCTCTTGAGTAGCTGGGACTACAGTATATGCTACCATGCTCAGCTACTTTTAAAAATTCTTGTAGAGATGGGGTCTCACTCTGTTGAGCCCAGGCTGGTCTTAAACTCCTTGTCTCAAACTATTCCTTTTTGGCCTCTTTTGGGAGGCTAAAACTCCTACTGGGATTGCAGGTGTGAGCCACCATATCTGGCCCTCTTTGACTTTAAAGCCATAATAATTCTAACTGAAGATTAGATTATACACACAGAAGTGGCTGACATTTAGTTAATGCTTAATATATATAAGACACTTGATTTGGTCTTCACCAGAACTCTGTTTGCCTGGTGTTATTATTGTGCCTATTATCGAGAAAAATAAATGAAAGGTTGAAGAATTTGTTCAAGATCACACAACTGGTATAATTTGCAGTCAAGTTGTAACAACAATCTAACTCTTGAGCCACTGTATTTACTGTACTGCCCCTCAGTCTAAGATCATGCTTGCTAGGTGGCCTTCAAAAATCTGACAGAAAGTAAGCAGTGGTGATAATTCAGACATGAAGGGCTCCCAGAAAAGGCTTTGTTTGTATCATTTGAAAGCTCTTCTCAGATGAAATCAATATTAACAGCCAAGTGAATAGTGAACCCAGCATGCCATTGTTACTTGTTGTAGGCTGGGGCTTCAGGTTTGTAGGACATAATATTAAGACATAATGTGACACGATGATGGCTGCCCCAAGCAGTCTCAGAGACTGAGAGTCACTAGTGACTTTAAATCACCTAGAACATTTGAATCATGATTCTAGAGAGAGCAATAAGCAGTGCAGAGCACAGAGTAAAGAGATTGTTAGAGGGGATAGCCAACAATAAACAAAATACTGGACTTCTTTGGCTTTCCCATAATAAAAAACTGCGTTTTTCCAGCAAGTTGTGTCTATGCTTTTATGAGTTAATGCAGAGAGTCTCTAAGAGTCAAGACAAAGATTGTTAGAAGATAAATATCTGTGATAAACCAGATAATGTCTTCAGTATTGATGTAGTATATAGGGATTTACTCAGATAAATTAGATGTGGAACAATGCTCCTGTGTGTAATATTATTTTTGAAACTTTTAAGGAAAAGACCAGAATCGCATGTTCCTTTCATTCTAACATTCCATGATCACTGAGCATATTTACTTGACAAGTATCAGATGAGCTCCTATCATCTATGCAGGAATGTGCTGAGTTCCCAGGACAATACAGAAGTAGTAATCTACACCATGCCTGCATCAAGAAGCCCAAGTTTGATCCACTGTTACTACTCAGAGCTACTTTATGAAAACTCATGAACAGAATTCATTCATTAATTTATTCTTTCAACAGTTTGTCTCTCCTTTGTTCCATAACTATGCTACATACTAAAATGTAAAGAAAAAATAACTGATTAATATAATATATAAAAGTGCCAATGAAAGATTCAAAATATCTACAATGAGATCCCTGCTTTGCTAGGCTGACAAAGATGAGAATTTAGCCAAATTAAGGCTATTTTACCAGGGGCCTTTTGGAAATAAGGATAGTCTCCCTCTTGTGACAAGTATAATGGTCCACCCTGGGCAATGCAATGGCTAGACTACAGACACTATATGCCCATTACCTTTAGAATCATGACTCTCCTATGGGGTTAGTATACCTAGACTGATTAGGTTTGATGAGGGTAGTACGAACAATGCCATCATTTATCAGAGTTAGTGGCTGAACTATTAGTGGAGCTTGAGGTGTGTTAAAAGCAGTGAGAAAGGATTAGTTTGTCAATGACTGCATTAATTTGATTTAAAGTATTCATTTGGTCAGGTTAAGTTTGTTTACTGACTACAAGTTAGGTTTGTTTATAGACTAATGTTCTCATCTTCATGCTGGCATAGAAATAGTCTCATAATTTTGTTGGTTATTGCTAATTTGACTCAATTTCTTATGCTATTTTAATCAAGCAGATATCCTTACTGTCTCATTGAATATTCAGCAATGACAGATGAAATTTTGCATGCACTTTTCCCTTCAACTGGAAAGGCATTCTATTTCTCATTCCTTCATCATAATTCTTCCCTGTTCTTGAAGCTTAATTCTATTCTTTTCTAGCAGAACTGTAGGCGTTATCAATCACATGTTCTTTGAAATCTTATTGCATTTTTTTTGTTTGTATAAAGCATTTTAGACTATCCATATAGAAATATGCATGCTGTATTACAACTTTTTTTCCATATACACATGCCATAATATAACCTTTTCCCTGTGTTTATTTCTTTATTTCATAGCTAACTCACTTGCAAGTTACCAGAGAGCATGGAGTAAATCCTTTATTTCTCATGTCCTCATTGTGCCTAAGACTGTGTTTCTGTGCACACATAAAAAATAGGAAATCAATGGTTCCCAATGCTGATGTGTGAACTCTTCAGGATCTGGAGGAACATTATAAATTGCTCTATTAGCTTTCTCTTCTTTAGGTTGAAAATAAAAATTGTGATGCCACTTCTACCTAGTTCATTCTTCCCAAGACTAACCTAAGTCATGGTTTCCTTACTAATTAGGCAATAATGAGGATCTTAAAAATATTGTAAGAGAAAAATATCTTAGCAATGGAATATGCTATCAGAATAGCAATAATGATAGTGCCTGAGGAAGAAAGGGAAGAAATTTTAAAGTAGGTAATTTTTGTAAATCCATATCTGTTTTTACTTTGGCCTAGAGGCAAATATTCTCTACTAATTTAACTTTTGAAAAAAGTCATTAGATTATGTAGACAAAAGACCAGATGAAGAGAAATAAGTAAATGTTAGAGGAAATTCTGCCATATAATATTTATAGGACTTCAGCAGAGCTGTTTTTGACATTTACAAAATAACAGAATTGTACTATACAATCTTTATGATTATTTTCTGTTCTGAAATTTTATGCTGAATTAGGTCCAACTTTTAACTCTTACACAGTTGTCCCTTTGTATCCATGGGGAATTGGTTCTAGGATCTCCAAAGTTATCAAAGTCTAAGGATGCTCAAGTTCCTGATATAAAATGGATATAAACTTATATCCAAAGGTTATATGCAAATACTATGCAAAGGTTAAATAACCTTTCCTATACACTTTAAATTATCTCTAGATTACTTATAACACCTAATATGATTTGGATTTGTCCTCTCACTCAAATCTCATGTTGAAATTTAATCCCCAATGCTGGAGGTGGTACCTAGTGGGAGGTGATTAGATCGTGGGGGCAGATTACCCTCGGTTGCTGTTCTCATGATAGTGAGTGGGTTTTCGTAAGATCTGGTTGTTTGAAAGTGTGTGGACCCTCCCCTCTCTCTTCCTCCGGTTCTGCCCATGTAAGGCATGCTTGCTTACCATTCACCTTCCACTATGATTTTAAGTTTCCTGAGGCCTCCCCAGCCATGTTTCCTGTGCAGCCTGCAGAATGGTGAGCCAATTAAACCTCTTTTCTTCATAAAGTACCCAGTCTCAGGTATTTCTTTATAGCAGTGTGAGAACAGATTAATACAATACCTAATACAATATAAATGTTATGTAAATAGCTATACTGTATTTGCATTATTTTTCATTGTTGTAATGTTATTATTATTGCCTTTTTCCTAATATTTTTTGATCCCCAATTGGCTGAATCCACAAAGGCAGAAACAATGGATGAAAAGGGCTGGCTATAAATCTATGTCAATGTGGGAAAAAGGAGCTGAAAACCATGTGTTTACATTGATCATCTTTTGCTTTTTTTTTTTTTTTTTTTTTTTTTGGTAAGTGCACTTAACAGGAAATCCATTCTCTTAACAAAATTTTTAAGTTCACAATACAGCATTGTCAACTACAGGGACAATGCTATGCTGCAGATCGCTACAATTTACTCATCCTGCATAACTGAAACTACACATGCATCAAACAGCAACTTCCCACTTACCCTGTCCCCAGGCCCTGGTAACCCTTCTTCTTCTGTTGTCTGTTTCTATGAGTTGTACTATTTTAGATATCTCATATAATTGAAATTATGCAATATTTATATTTGTGTGCCTGGCTTATTTTCTTAGCAAAATGTCCTTCAGGTTCATGCATGTTGCTGCATATGACAGGATTTCCTTATTTTTAAGGTTCAATAATATTCCATTGTATGTACATACAATATTCTCTTTATTCATTCGTATGTCAATGGTCATTTAAGTTGTTTTTACATTTTGGCTATTGTGAATAATGCTTCAATAAATATGGGAATTATAGATACCTCTTCGAGATCCTGATTTCACTGATTATGTATCCAAAAGTTGGATTGTTAGATCTTATGGTAATTCTATTGTTCAGTTTTTTTTTTAGGAACCTCCATAGCATTTTCCACAGTGGCTATAACAATTTTACATTCCCAACAACTATTTAAAAGAATTCCAATTTTTTTCATATTCTTGCCAACACTTTTTATCTTTTGTTTCATAACAATCTTTGATTAGCAAAATCCTTACCTAGTATTTAAAATCTTGAAGAAAAGAACCACCATTTCACTTCTTTTTCATCACCTTTCCTTATTAGTACATAGTGTTTAATAAATAAAGATAGTTTAATTTGACTTGGTTTTCTCAAAATACTTCTTAAAGTAGCAATCTCCATAATTTCTTCCACACTCTGGAGTCTAGAGCTATGGCTGTTAAGCCCATTCTAAGTTCTTGGACTAGCCTGATACTCTGGAAAAATAAATGGACTACTGAACTAAAATCTTATCGTTCAGTATTAATTTGGTTTCCTAGCTGACATTGAATGGACTCTTCTTCCAGGGGTCAGGATCTAGCCTTCTAACACCGAATCTAAATTCTGAACAACCCCTATTCCAGTAAATGGAGTTGTAGCTGTTGGCTATTGACACGTAATAAACATTCTCCACATTTAGTGGCCCAAATCAGTATCATTTATTAAGTATACAATTCTATCGATTGGCAATTTGGAATAAGAAGTCCTGCTGGTCTTGGTTAGATTTAGTCATGGATATGTGATCAGCTAAGGATGGGCTGGACAACTTCAGAAAGTATGACTACCCTTGTCCCACAGAGTCCCTTGCTCTCCAGCAAACTTCCTTGAGCTTGTTCACCTGGCAGCAGGAAGGGCTTGAACAGAGCAGCAGGAAGCAGGCAAGCTCTTTTGATGTTTAGGCTTGGAACCAGCCCGATATCACTTCGGTGATACTCTGTTGGCTGAAGCAAGCCACAAGCCATGAGGCCAGCACAGACTTAATAGATGGGAAAAAATGCTCCATTTCTCAATGAGAGAAGTGAAGACTCACACTGAACACAGCATAGATACAGGAAGGCAAAAATAATGGTGTCTATTTTTATAATCAGCCTTCTACGTGACATTTTTTCTTATTTTATTTCATGCCTAAAATCCTATCTTGACACCGTGTTCTGAGAGTCCAGGTTCCCCTGCAATGTTGTCATGGCTCAATCTAAATGCAAGTCCATTCTCCAAAGCCAGCTTCCATGGTTTGCTTTCCTACCACCTGTGCTGGTAGTTGGCTATGTCAGTTTTGTTTTTCCTTTTATTTTCAGTTGACATGTAATAATTATACGTATTTGGGGGATATGGAGTAATATTTGGATACATGTAAATAAGGAATAATGAGCAAATCAGGGTAATTAGCATATTTATCACCTCAACCAATTACCATTTATTCGTATTGTGAACATTCAAAATCCCCTTTTCTAGCTTTTTGAAAATATACAATAAATTATAGTTAACCATATTTGTGCTATAGTACTGCAGAACACCAGAACTCATTCCTCCAACCAAGCGGTTACTTTCTATCTGTGAACCAACCTCTCCCTGTCTTCCTTTCTTCATGCCTTTCCCAGCCTCTAATACCCACAATTCTCTCTACTTCCATGAGCTCAAAATTTCCTTCTTAACTTTTGTATATAAGTGAGAACATGTAATATTTATCTTTCTGTGCCTGACTCAACTTTGTTTAACATAATGTCCTCCAGGCTCATCCATGTTGAATGAGAATGGCTATTGTCAAAAAGACAAAAAAATAGCAAATGCTGGTGAGGATGCAGAGGAAAATGATTCCTTATAACGGTTGATGGCAATGTAAATTAGTACAGCCATGATGAAAAACAGTATGGAGGTTTCTTTAAAAACTATAAATGAAACTATCATACTATCCAGCAATCCCTTTACTGGGTATTTATCCAAAGAAAAGGAAATTAGTATATCAAAGGGATACTTGCACCCCCATGTTTATTGCATCCCTATTCACAACAGCTAAGATATGGAAATAGCCTGGATGTCCATCAGCAGATAAATGAGTAAAGAAAATGTATATATACACACTGGAATACTACTCAGCCACAAAAATGACTGGGATGTCAGTTTTTCATTGGATTATTTCACGTTGCGACTTCCTCTGTGTTCCTCCTACCTACCAGGTCACTAACACTCAATGAACACAATTCATTTATACTGTGCAACAGTGATTTCATTCATTCTGTGGATTTTACCCATGTCTTTTGTCTTTCTTATCATTGGATGAGACTCTGTCATCTAACTAGTAGAGGCATACATACAATAAATGGTTGTAAAATGGTCTTGTCATGAAGAAAACAGGAAAGTGTAGGCAGAGAACTTAGAGGGAAAACACAAGCAATGACTAAATAGCTACAACAGAAGAAAATGCAGCAGTATCTTTATTACTAAGGTTTTATTGCATTACTGCTTTCCACAGGAGGCAAATAAATCATGAGTTAGCTAGACTGATATCAGTACTGTCAACTACTATTTCTACAATAACATATGAGAGGAATAACAGCCTTGTAGTTTGATTCCTTTAGTAATTCCCAAGTCAAGGTTGAGATGAGATTATGCAGAGTGACCTGGAAATAAGAATCAAACTAGCCTATGTAAGTGCCAAACCAAAAATGCTGCTTCATGGAGTCCTTTTTTTTCTCTCAAAGCCCCAAAGAATAAATGTTATCAAATACAGGTTCTTTCATTTGCAGATTGTATAGCAGTTGTCAATTTCAATATGGAAAGGTAGAGGACAGGGAGCTGTGAAAAGCAGCTATTTTATATTTATGGATGGTTCGGGAGTCTGAACAATTCAGGTCTAATTACATTTTCATCATGGACTCACTTTATCAGAACCTTGTGACCTGAAATATGCCTGCTTAATGGATTTATTGTGGTGAACCAGAGAGTCATTTTCAGCTGGGCCAGAGAGTCATTGATACAAGCTTCAGGGATACAAGTAGATTTTAAACCATTTATTATCCAATGAAGCAAATAGATTTAAGGACAATTTAAAGAAGAAATCTGCTAGAGGGAGGGGTTGCAGCTTTTTTCTCTGAACAGTGATTACTGGTTGACTTGGTACCAATTCAGGGTCAAAAATGGAAAGGTAAAACTACCAAATAAAGGCCCCATCAAGAATTAAGATGGTCAAGATCATGTAGCAATGCCAAAGTCAGAAAAATTAAAGCTAACGGGGAGAAACGGGAATGCAAGAAACTAACAGGGAAGGCTAGGAGCAAAACGCTGACATGTGTTTCCCAGACCCCTAACATAAAAGCAAGCATTTCTCAGGCCCAAACCCTTCATGGTCACTATAGGGCTCATGGAACTCTCATGGTAGGAACATTAGCAATTTGTTCAAATACAGATCATACTGATTTATATTAGGCACTCAACTAGTACAATCATATGGGTATACCAAAAGCAAATGAAAATCCCAAAATAGATGAAATAATTTGTAAAATTTTTTATGGTTTTCTTTTTAGACATGGATGATTATAAAAGGATGGACACTTTTCTTAAGAACTCTCTAAATTATTGATGGTTTTAATGTAGTTATTTTGTCTCTTTTTCATTTGATAATGAACAATTAGGAAAACACCAGGATTCAAAGAGAAACGAGTCTTCTCACATAAAACAGTAGTATGCTCCATCGTCTTTCCATTATACACACATATGAGAATTTCTAGTTCAGGATTTTGTCAGTCTAAAACACCCAGTTTTTAGAAATAACATTATTGAACATAATCACTCAAGCCAAACCTATTCCCAACTCAGTGAAAATAAACTATTATTACAAATAAATAAGATACAATAAAACTATGAAAATAACCAAAAACTTGTTAGCGGACCATAGGAAAATGCCTTAAAATTTAAAAAAGAAATTATCGACATAATTTAAATTTCTAGTGTTCCAATCCATGTGTGTATATGTGCTAATCGATTATTATCATTTTTCAGAATCTTAATTTATTTTCCTGTTTGGCTACTGTGTGATGCAAATAAACTTCAAGGAAAAAATGATTTTGTGGTCTTTAATTCAATAGTAGGTACCAGTATCTGATTAAAATGTACTTAAGTAGAATGGTTGAGAAGGAAAGAGTCTGAAGAGGATTTCATTTGAATTATTTATTATCACCATCTGTAAAATATGTCTTTCTTACTTCTTCCTCTTTTTTCACTGTCTGAAACTGACTAATAAATCTACTGGAAATGAGACATCTTTTGTTTCCTCGTTGGTTAAGTATTGAGTTCATGGTTGAGAGGAATTATTTACTTTCAGATATATTATGTCAAGGTTAAAGGGTTTCAGACCCATACTGAGAAAAGCATAATGTCCTTAGTCTTTTAAAAATTGTGTTCTTTGATCAGAATGATATGAGTTTGCTTGCTTATGCATAAGAATTAGAAGGGAATGCACAAAACTGGAAATAATATATGTGTTAAAATGGTGAGATTAGTGGAAAGCCTTTCTTCTCTTTTGTCAAGTCATTTTAAAAGCAGTTGGAATATTGATTTGTCAAGAAAAATAAACTCTATTTGTAATATTCTTTAGACGTATAAAAATGATAATTCTTTTATTTCCATTGTCTTAAAGCTATAATTAAGTAATTATATCTTAAAAGAAAATGAAAACCTTGGTATTGCCATAACAAAATTTATAGGCTATACATAATGATAAATAATATAGTTGTAGGCATATACTTTTACCACATCTACCAATAAACTAGATTTCCAAAAACTGCTATAATAACAAATTCCCAAACTCTAAATATAAAAATAGACTCCGATCCAAAAGACTTACCCTTAATTCCTATGTTACAGCCACAGGCTTAACTCTTTTATTTAGAGTTGATTAACCCCTCCAAAGTTTGTTATACTCTGTAAACTGTTTTATCTAGTTTTCCAATCCATGACAGATGACAAGCAGAGACTGAAAGGATTTGGGGAAGGAAGGTGAGTCAGGGGATAATGAAAAATGCAAGAAAAGAAATTGCTGACACTTTGGCCAGGATAAGAGAGGGCTGTATACTAAATCATTACCAAAAAAAACAGCAACACCAAAAATATCTAATATTTACCAAGTGTTTCTTTTATATTCGATACCACGACCTAAGTGATTTGCATGGGCGATTTTATTCTAATTCTTGCAACAAATTAATGGGATATATACTATAATTATTTTCATTTTATATATGAGGACTCCAAGGCTCAGAGATGTTAAATAGCTTGCCCAAGGTCACAGAGTTAGCATGTTACAGAGCTGGAATTTGAACCCAGACACTGTGAAGGCTCAAAAAACAAATGGCTAATCATACTAATGATGTAATTGTACAGGAAAGTATGTATATGTACTTAAAATTATTCATGTTTACAAAATGTAATGTATAAATGTGTGTTTCAGTTAGTAGAAAATCCATGTATGTGGCTACTTAATTCCTAATCAGTAAAGCCTTGCTATTTCTCTCCACTCTCTCACTAATTTTTACTTCTAAGCTAAAATTCAACTCCTGTTGAGTAAAATTAAATGTTATATTCAACAAAATGTACTTACAGTGCCCAGTATTTCTCTTTGTAGACATTTTAAATTCTTTTAAAAATTTCCAGAAATATGATTTCGGTTTTCTCAAGGGTTTTTAATAATGTCTAAGTAGATGTTCTAGTATTAGCTCGTAAAATGCTAAGTCAAAGACTAAAGGTAATTTAGTCTTGAGAACTTTTGAAAGCGTTACATAGTTAAGTCACCTCAGGGCCATAACTATCTGCTAGTTCTATCTTATTATAGGTTTAAAAAAAACACAGTAGTGTTTTCTCTCCTCAGCCATATAAAGAAACTGGCAATAATAAAAAGCACGGTCGTGTTTGTGTAGTTGAGGGTTTTTCAAGCACTAAAGCTTTTCAACACATACCCACCTGACAGGTAAAGCTCTTTGCACATTGGTAGGTTTGTCAAAAGTTATTGCCAAGGGAACCCTTGAGTATAAGGAGTTGACTCATCTCATTGGAGTTGATTTGCTTCAAGCTTTATTGTGTAGAATGGGTAATCTTTCTAACGTGCCATTTGCTCAGAGTTTTCTGCAATATATTCTGACAATTTTGCTACTCCAAAGAGAAAACCAATTGGTTTGGACCTGGTCTGAGTATCTTTATAAAAAGAGTGTGGGTAAAAAGACTTTCCCTAGTAGAGAAGAACATAACTCATACCCTTATAGAGAAGAGCATAACCCACATTTGGCAAAACATTCCAATTACTAAACTAAGCATCGTTGGGAAAACAGAGCATGTTTCACTGCTGGAATCAGCATAGTTGGATATGGAAGATTGACATGTAGGTTTGTATTATTTCAATTGGGTTCAACATCTAATTGAAACAGGCATCCAAAGCCAATGAAAAACAATAAAACTTGTTCTTCAAAACAAATTCCAAGGTACATGATCTGACATTTGAGGTGGAAGGGAGGACATAAATAACAAAATTTATTGATAGTATGTGAATGGTTTTTAGCTCATAAACAGGTTTCACCCGTTTATTAGAAAAATACAAGACCTTTAAAAGTTTAAATTTGCTACCATCATTGACATTCATTTTGAGATCAAGGTGAGATATCATTACTTGTACATAGTACACAGAACTGGGCATCAGAACGACACACGCTTCCCCTTTGGAGCCTCAGGAATCTCCTCTGTAAATTGAGGAAACTGAACTAGTTTGGTGGATTAAATGCTTTTCTTAGCATTAGAAATCTTTATTTACATGTAATCTTATGTTGAAACACACACGCACTCATGCATTGATATGGTTTGACTGTGTCCCCACCCAAATCTCACTTTGAGTTGTAATGATCCCCATGTGTCAAGGGTGAGGCCAGGTGGAGATAACCGAATCGTGGGGGTGGTTACCCCCACACTGTTCTCTTGGTAGTGAACAAGTGTCACGAGATCTGATGGCTTTATAAATTGGAGTTTCCCTACACAAGCCCTCTTGCCTGCCGCCATGTAAAATGTGACATTATTCTTCCTTTGCCTTCCATGATGCTTGTGAGGCTTCCCAAGCCATGTAGATTGAGTTAATTTAAACCACTTTTTCTTTATAAATTACCCAGTCTCTGGTATGTCTTTATTAGCAGCGTAAGAACAGACTAATACATGCATACAGACAGACAGACAGACAGACACACACACACACACATGCACACAATTGGTTAAATTGGATCTGTGATTGAAGCAGAGTGGATTCATGGAACTCATCCTACTCTATCTTCCCCTAAACATTAAGGAAGCCTCCTGAGAAATACATGGCACAGAGGAAAACCACTAGACTGGATAACCTCAAAGGTTTATGATTCTGTCATTTTTGTTGCTGCCTGTAATATGGATCTGCTGTGAAATGAGAACCCCACATCTGCATAGAAAAAACTGTTGGCCACAAGTAACTTGTGTAAAAAAAACAGGCAGTCATTTTTATTTCAGTTGCCACCTTTGAAGCACCATAACTTTGGGGATTGAATTATCCTTCTGAATCATAGTTGCAGCTAATAACTTTTAAGTCTTTTTGTTTGTTTTTCAAATTTAAGGGACTGTCACCTGTTACCACAGCATAACTTAAATTCTCTCAGGAAGGCACAAAACCCCTGAAACTAATTTATGCTTGCAGCTATACTTGCTTACAGAAACAACAGTCAGATGCCAATAACCAGGAACCACCCACAGGACAAGCTAAGCCCAGAAATGCTGCCTTCACCTGAACTTCTGCCTCAGTGCAAGACCTGACCTGATTTCTTGCCTCATTCTCATAACCAGCATTTCCATCCAATGAAGAGAAATGTACCTTGCTGGGTGCAAAAAGTGCCAATGCAAAAGAAAAATGCAAGACTGCACATACTTAACCCCTCCTGGAAGAATAAACTTTTTTCAAGGAATCCCCACGCCTGTCTCCACCTACCTGCCTAAAAGCCCTTAAAAATCCCCCTTTAATTCCAGGGAGAAAGTACTTTGAGCATTAGCTCCCCTTCTCCATTACTTGATCAATGAATGGAATTTCTGCACTGTTTTGCCAAACCTGGTCTCCTTACATTAGTGTGAAAGGCACCAGGCAGGGGGGAAAAAAAAACCATCAGGGTCAAGCGAGGTCCTTTGAGGGTCAGTTGATAACGGGACTACATGATTTTTTGTTTGTTTGTTTGTTTTGAGACCAAATCTAGTTCTGTCGCCCAGGCTGGAGGGCAGAGGCACGATATCGGCTCACTGCAAGCTCCGCCTCCCTGGTTCATGCCATTCTCCTGTCTCCTGCCTCAGCCTCCTGAGTAGCTAGGACTACAGGCGCCCACTACCACGTCTGGTTTATTTTTTGTATTTTTAGTAGAGACACGGCTTTACCGTGTTAGCCAGGATGGTCTTAATCTCTTGACCTTGTGAACCGCCCGCCTTGGCCTCCCAAAGTGCTGGGATTAAGGGCGTGAGCCACCGGGCCGGGCAAGATTTTTTGTGGTTTTTAATTCACATCAAGACATTCTATTAAATTTAGTAATGTCTTCCAAGAGTTTTCTCAATGCTCTTCTGCTCAGCTTCTCCAGAACTTTCATACAAAATGAAAATAGTTTTGCTGATTATAGGTAGTAATAAGCTATAGGAAGAGTACAGATCTCTGGCCTGAAAAGGGATTTTTTTTTCAAAAAAAAAAAACAGAAGTTGTGCCATGGGATTAGCAAACTGTATGGATATCAATTCTCATTAGATATTTATTAAAAATGCCTGGGGCTCTTTTAAAACCTACCAAGCACTCAAGCTCTGCTCACCCCAGACAAATTAAGTCTGAGTCTCTGAAGGTGTTCCGGTAGATAGGTGTTCTGTTTTATTTTCTTTGCTTGTTTTTCACATAAGTTCTAATTTTAGAATTATGTACCTTTACAAAAAGTTTCAAAGTTCGGAGAATTCTTATATACCCCATACCCAATTTCCCCTATTATTACCATCTAATATTAATAGTTTTTTGCTTTTTACAGTTAATAATTCAAAAGTTATATATTGTTATTAACTAAAGCCCATACTTGATTCAGATGTTTTTAGGTTTTTTTAAATGTCCTTTTTCTCTTCTAGGATCTCATCCCACATACCACATTACCTTCAATTACTATGTTTTCTTAAGTTCCTCTTGGCCGTAACAGTTTTTCATACTTCTTTGTTTTTGATGACCTTGACAGTTTTGAGGAGTGTTGCTCAAGTACTACGTAAAATATCCCTTAATTGGGACTTGCCTGATGTCCTTTCTCGTGATTAGATTGAGGTTACAGGTTTTTAGGAGGAAGACTGCAGAGAAAAAGTGCCATTCTTATCACATCACATCAGGAATAAATGACATTTACATGACATTATTGTTGATGTTGACCTTGATCACCTACTTAGCTGAGGTGGTGTTTGTCAGATTTCTTCACTGTAAGGTGCCCTTTCTTCTTTTGTATACAGCACTTTCTAGAAGCAAGTTATTATATGCAACTCACAATTAAGGGAAGAGGAGTGATATTCCAACTCCTCGAGGGGGAAATACATAAATTATTTGGAATTATTCTAATTGGGAGATTGTCTATTCTCCCCACTTATTTATGTACGTATTCAATCATTGGTTTATATCCACATGGGTTCAAAAATATTGACTTTATACCTTGGACTATACTCCAGTATTAAGCTATTTATTTTGCTGCTCAAATTGTTTCAGCTTTGACCATTGAGAACTATTTTTGTTGGCTTTTGTGCCCCCTTTATATGCTTCCATCATTTTGTTTTTTAAACACCAGCCAGGCACATCTTGTGTATTCCCTGCCCCAACCTGACAAGCAGCCGTTTCTCCAAGAAGCCCAGGTTCCTTTTATTGGAGAATGGAACTGGAAACCACTATCTGGGCACTTAGTGTGCTCACTGCTTCTGGGGTGTTAGTGGTGCTTCTAAGACTTGTCAGTAGACAGAACTAGAAAATATATTGTATGTTTATTGCAGCACTATTTATGATAGAAAAGATTTGGAACCAACCCAAATGCCCATCAATGATAGACTAGATTAAAAAAAAAAAAAAGTGGCATATACACACCATGGAATACTATGCAGCCATAAAAAAGAATGAGTGCATGTCCTTTGCAGGGACATGGATAAAAGCTAGAAGCTGTCATTCTCAGCAAACTAACACAGGAACAGACAGACAAACACTGCATATTCTCACTCATAAGTGGGAGTTGAACAATGAGAACACATGGACACAGGGAGGGGCACACCACACACTGGGGCCTATCAGGGGGTAGGGGACAAGGGAAAGGAGAGCATTAGAACAAATGCCTAAGGCATGTGGGGCTTAAAACCTAGATGATGGGTTAATGCGTGCAGCAAACCACCATGACACATGTATACTTATGTAACAAACCTGCACATTCTGCACACGTATCCCAGAACTTAAAGTAAAATAAAAAAAATTAAAAATTAAAAATAGTTTTAAAAAAGAAAATATACATTGGCACTATTAACCTCACATACATATCTACATTAAAATTAACCTGAATTCATACTGATGTTTCCTACTTGGATCCATTACTATGTGGACCATTGTACTTTTTTCCCCTTGCCCATCTATAACCTCCCACTCCAACAGTGAGAAATCTGGCACCGTTCAGCATCTATTTAAACACTTGTTCAACCCTATATACAAGTACAGTGGTTCCAGAAGTGTTAGACTGTGCTTTTGTAGGAAGTAACTTCACCAATTAGAATGCAGTGCTTATGCACACTTCCTGTTGCCTTCAGTCTCAGTGTACTCAATTCCAAAAAACTTAGATTAGCACCTTGTTTCTCTGCCTCCTTCAGTAGGGTTATGCATACTTTTGTAATACAGTTAGATTCCCTAGTCACAGTCTACATTCCATCTTGCAACCCTCTGACCTCCTTAATTGATTTTTCAAATTTACATACATTAAAGTTCAGCATTTGAGCTGTAAATTATGTGGGTTTTGACAAGTGCTTAGTATCAAGTGTACACCACTAAAACGTAGCAATGGTGCTGTCCGGAAGCTTACCATGATATTCTAGTGTTCATCTAGCATTAGGAACCACTAGACTTTTCTGCCAAGTTCAGGTTCAGATGTGTCCAACTTTAGTTTTTGTGTGAGCAGGATCGAGAAGACTGGTGTGTTTCTTACTGAGTAAACTGGCTGAGTTAGTTAACCTTTTTGCCCAGGTAATGTATCCTCACATGGAGTCTCACAATACCTGCCTCAAGAGTTGTTACAGGAATTAAATTGATTGATAAAGATAAAGCACAGTTTAAGTGTTGAGAAACAGTAGGTATTTAGTTAATGTTAGCCATTATTTTATTGGATGTCCTCATAGTTTCTTAACATGACTCGCAAAGAAAAAATTCAAAAAGCAAGGGCAAGAAAGCAGAGAGAAACAGAGAGACAGAGAGAGACAGAGAGAGAGAGAGATCTTTTCCTTTTGCTTTCTGACTTTCATGCATTCTAGATTAGACATTTACTAGGTTGCTTCCCCATAGAATCATTTGCGGTTATATAACAGTCCTAATGTCCAGTCTGCCCTCAGAATAATTAAGTTAGAATTTCTGATGGTGGTGGTGGGGTAGAGAAAATAGCTTCAGTAGTTTTTAAAAGATCCCCAGGTGATTTCAATGATGTCATAGTTTGGGCTGCTTAAACAAATATATCACAAACTGGGTGGCTTAAACATTTATTTCTCACCATTATGGAGTCTGGGAAGTCTCAGATCAAGTTGCTGGCAGAGCTGGTAGCCGGTGAGGGGAGATTCTTGGTTTGTTTTCTTGTTCTATCTTCACCTGGCTGAGAGGAGAGAAAGAGGAAGTGAGCTCTCTCTCTCTTTATGAGGGCACTAATCCCATTCATGAGGGCTTTACTCACGACCCAATCTCCTCCCTAAGGACCCACATTCAAATACCATCATAGTGGTGATTAGACATCAACATATGAATTTGAGGAGGACATAAACTTCCATTCTATAGCAAATGTGAAGCCAAGTTTGAGAACCACTGAACAGAGCAGACAAGTTGTACCTTTACTACAATTTCTCCAGATTCTCTGACTCATGGCTTTGAAAAAGACTCCAGAATATGACCAGAAAGAGCAGCTTGGTTGAATGTGCACATGAAGCTTAGAAAAAGAGTATCATAGCTGTGATGAGTAATTTTCGCTGTGTTTCCAAATCCAGTTCTCAGCACTGTATTTCATTTGATTAGTTCAATACAGTCAAGGTGAGGGCAACTTAAGTGTGTTTATCTCCCTCGGGTCTTCCTGATCAAATTTCTGGCTCGCTCTCTCTTTCTTCATTGTTTCCTATTCCAGATAGTGGCTTTCCCCACTCTCGATGGCATGTGTTTATGCCTTAATGATTGGAGGTATAGCATTTCATTTGCACCTGGTCATTTCACCTTGTTTCATGGTGAGCAGGTATATAAAAACCTACCCCCGAAGACTGAGAGGCAGCTGAGAGACCAAAGAAAGAAGCTAACAAATCCAGTTTCTCAGAAAGAAAATATTCAAGAGGGGCTTACAAACCAAAGGAATGTCTTGGGTGGACTGGAGATTGTAGATCTCAGCTCCAGCCCTCCAGAAAATTTTCATTTCTGTAGAAGTTTTTAGGGTAAAACCTATAAAACTGGTCACATCTCAGGCTTGCTTGTTACTGAGGAAGTTGGATAAGCAGCATCTTTCTGAGGGGTGATTTATGCTGTAGGCATTGTTTTAATACCCTGCTGAAGAACAGCTTGATATGCAAAAGTGAAATGTCTGTCGTCATCATGGTTTCTTTTCAAAACAGCGTCACTCTTGCCATGCCACAGGCTGCTTTCCTGCACACCTGTCTGGGGATGATATGAATATATTTCTTTCCCTCTGCTTTTCTTTCCTTCCGTTTCTTCCTCTCCTCTCCTCAGCATTTCCCAAACTACGTTAAAATAATTTAGTTTAATGTGAGATGTTAAAAGACATATTGAAAAAGAGAGCTACCATAATCAAATACCCTTTAGAAAATACTGTATCCTCTGTCATCTGCAGCACATATTAGCATGTTAAAGACAAGGTGATGTTTGTCAATGACGTAAGTTAATTTACATTAAATTGTCCATTCCCCTTTTTTTGAGGAATATTTTTGGAGGTGGTGAGAGAAAGATAAATATTTCATATAAAAAGTTTTAGTCCATGGTGCTACAGAGTAAGAAATACTTACTTACTTATATAAAATACATAAGTTTAATCCTTTCTTCTACCTGATGTAGTTTGATGTCATTTAAAATGTGAAGCTCCTTACACTCAAAATCCTATTCCAAACCGCTTCATAGACTTAGAACCACATTAAAATTTGACAATCATAGTTTTAAATATTCATGTATTCATATTCAAGCCTGGCATGGTGGCTCATGCCTGTAATCCTGGCAATTTGGGAGACCAAGGTGGGCAGATCACTTGACCCCAGGAGTTTGAGACCAGCCTGGGTAACCTAGTAGAGACCTCATCTCTAGTAAAATTCAAAAGACTTAGCTGTGTATGATGGCTCATGCCTGTAGTCCCAGCTACTTGGGGGACTGATGCAGGAGAATCACTTGAGCCCGGGAGGTCAAAGGTGCAGTAAGCCATAATCATGCCATTGCACTCTGGCCTGGGCAATAGAGTAAGACCCTATCTCTCTCTCTCTCTCTGTATGTATACACACACACACATATATATATCATATTCAAAATTCAGTGACTACCTACCACTTTTCAGGCACTTGCATGTATTGATTCATCTTATTGATTCTTTACATCAACCATGTAAGATATTATTATCTTATAAGGAGAGGACAAAAAAGACAAAGAAATGGAATTATTTGTCTAAAGCAGGATTCTTCACCTTGACGCTGCTGATATTTTGGGGCAGATAAATCTTTGTTGTTGAGGAGCCATCATGTGCACTCTAGGATGTTTAGCTGCATCCCTGGCCTCTACCATCACATGACAGTAGTGACCCTCTTTCCCCCCCCCAAGCTGTGACAATGAAAAGACCTCTACACATTGTTAAATGTTCTCTGTGGAGCAAAAGTACCCCATCAGTTGAGAACCATTGGTCTAAACCCATGCAACAAGTAAAATGCCAAATTCAGTGCTTTTAGTTTCCTTTCTAGACATTTATCTACTTCTCAAAGGCAATGCCCTTATGGTTCAAGACCCATCATGCATAATCACTTGCCATGCCCCTTCTAAAATGCCATTATCTTTATGACATGATGCAGTATCTCCTACTGGTTAGCCCAGCCAGTGCAAATGACCTTAGACTGAGTTCCATTCTCATGTAAAAACTTGATGTGGGCTAGAGGAACAAATGAGAGCCACAGGCTCTTGTCTTGAAAATGTGTGGTAGGGTGTAAACTGGAATGTCCAAATGAATCCTTGTGGCTGCTAAAACAGATGGTAGGTCTGTAATTTTGTCTCTGGATATAGAGCAGGACACTATTATTGGAGCTCCACAGTACGGTAACCTCCTAGAGTATGTGCCATTTTGCAATCTGGCATCTAGTTTTTTTTATCATTATTAAATCCTTTGCACACAATGATGATTATTAGATTTTTCTTTGTCTCTTTGGCATTTGGTTTTTCTCTTCTAAATGTTAGCCAGATTTTGGTTTCAGAAATTCTTTTTTTTTCCCTATCAGTTATGGGATTTCTCCTAGACTTATAATCTCATTTCAGGTCAATCTCCCTAATTTCTTCATCACCTACATTGTCGTCATTTACCTTTTTAAAGTCTTCTATCTCTTTAGCCCCTTGGGAACTTAATACTTGTCTCTGGTGTTTCTTCCCATTCTCCTTTACACACAGGGGATCGGTAGATAATTTTTTGTTTTCTAGACATAGGTGCTTCTTCTGTCAATAAATTACCTCCTTCCTGCTTTTGAGGAATCTGAATGTCCAACTACTATCTCCCCTCATCAGATAAAACCCATCTTTAACATTTGCATCTATAGGTAGAGAGAGTGAAAGAGAGAGAGAGAGAGTGAAAGAGAGAGAGAGAGAGAGAGAGAATTTTTTCTTAAAATAAAAAATAAATTCTCGGCTGATATTTCCTTCCAGGTAGTTTTCCTAGATAATGGTAGAACAGTCCTGTTCAATCTCTTCTGACACTGAATTTCAGAAGACACCAAAGGCAGGGCCAAAATCTCTGAGTTGATGATGATGTGTTTTGCCCCAAGGCTGAGTTGTGCCAAGTCTAGGAAATGAAAAGTAAAGACGTGCCTTTCAGTTCTGCTGCTCTCAGTACCTTTCCAGAAGGGCCAGAAGGGTTCTGCAGCCCTGGAGCCAAATTGCCTAAGGATGAAAGATTCCCACTTGGCATAACAGGGAGGCTTGCTCTTTTTCAACCTCTTTGCACAAGTTCACAGGGACTGGAGATTCTTTCCTTTTAATCTAAAGGAAAAGACCCTCAAAATAGAAAAGGGCATCAATAGTTAACTCCCAGCTAGACAGAAGAAGGTGATCTTTTATCAAATATTATTTGAGAGGTTTAGAGTGTTTCTCCACACTCCATAATCACTTTAAAAAATCTCCCTCAGCTACCTCTACTTATCTTCTTAAAGACTGATTTCTCCTTTTAAACATGCATTTGGTCTAAAAAATTCACTGCTGGAGTGAAGATATATCTTACCGGTACCATCTTTGAACAACCATAATATTTCAGAGTAGTATTTTCTAAAACTTTATTATAAAATGTAGTTATTTTAGTAAAAAGGAATATGGTCATTCTTAAACTGCTAAAAATGCACCTTCACACTTCTCTCTTCCAGACCCGCTCCATAAGAATTGCCACGTGAACCTCTCCATCCCTATGGATCTATGTATATTTAAAAATCCTCTGAGGCCTTGAAATATATCACTAGATTTAAGATTCACTATTTGGAAGATTCTATGCCTGGAAACAAAACTCTGGAATAGAGAATGGAGCTCCAGTACTATAGGGCCAGAGGAGAAGATCCAGCAATTTGCTGATTTCAGCATTTGCCTTGCAATGTGCCTGGTACATTATTAGACAGCTAATTAATAATATCTGCTGGATGAAGAAATAATAGCACTAACACAATATGACCAAGAGTAACAGGAGTACCTCTTATTTATTTAGGTTAAGGAATAGGAGAAGCCCTTTATATATTATACTATTTTATGTCATTCCTACAATGCTTTTTTCCCCAAGAAAACAATATTACTGACATTCATTTTATAGTGTATAAATTAAGGCTCAAAAAGGTATTACTTGACTATGAGTTGACCTGACCCAAGCCTGTCTTATCTCCAAAATGTGTGCTCTTGCCTAGTATACTATACTGCTTCTCTGTCACTCCCTGCCTGTCTCCCTTCCACAGATATTTATTGACTGCCTTGTATGTGTTAAGAATTCTTCTAGGTGCTGGGGATATACAATTAAAAGGGAGCAAATAGCCTGTCTTATGAAACTTAAATTCTTATATGAACAGACAGAAAATATCAATTAAACATTATATATGTATATATAAAATATCCATTATACATCATATGTATATATGTATTATATTATTAATGTGTAATAAAATACCTGTTATACTATATATATGTATATAATGTATAATGGGTATTTTCTGTCTATATATAATATAATATATATTTTATTATACTATATATAATGTATAATGGGTATTTTATTACACATTATATTGTATTATATTAATATTATATTAATATATAAATATATAATATAATAAAATACCCAATTATATATCATAATTATATTATATATAATTAATCATATAATCATTATGTATCTATCTATATATGATATAATTGTATATATTATATATATCCTCATTATTATATTATATATTATATATAATACTGTATTTTATATATAATATGAGATCATACATGTAATTATAATTATATGTAATTAAGTATATATTATATATTATAGATAGATAGATTAGATAAGGTGCTAAGAAGTAATAATCACTGTGGAAACTATGGAATAAAAGTGGAGCTGGGAAGTGGAATGAAGAATGAGTGAGCAGATGTCAGGTTTACAAATGAACTGGCCAACATAGGCCTAATACAGATAGTGGCACCCAAACAAGAACTTGACGAGTGAGAGGGAGAAAGTTATTCAGGAGTGTTCATAAGAAGCCAGGTTACCTAGAGACAATCCTGTGTTTAACGTTTCATTTTATTGGCCTAAATTTCCATTACAAGTAAGACTATGTCCTAGAATTAAATAATTGTACAACTGAATCAGACATTTATCTGAAAATTTATCTCATTCAGGCTCTTAGCCAAGGCAAACATTCATCCCATACCATGTTCCTCATCTCCTTCTCCTGCTTTATTTGCCCCATGGTACATACTATTTGATGTATATTTTACTTACTTGTTTATTTTCTTTCTGTATCATTAGAATACACATACAAAGAGGGCAAGACTTTCTGTCCATTTTGTTCACACACATAAAATACTCAGAAGATAGCCTGACATAGAGTGGACCTCAATAAATATTGTGTAAATGAATCTTATACAAAGCAGTCAACAGCTTCATATGTTGCTTGAGCATTTCCCATGAGGGTGTGTTCCCTGTCTCAAAAGGCATGCCATTCCACTGATGCCCTACTTAAAAAAAAAAAAAGAAGAAGAAAAGAAAAGCTTTTCTTGTATGACTTCAAGGGGTAAGAAGTGATGTGGCCAAGCCAGTAAGAAATGCATCTGTAACTCTACATGTGCATGTGCTACCTAATTTATCAATGAAGGGTTTCTTTCATCATGGTACACATTCCTCATTGTCCCTGTTTTGCTAAGTAGAAACCTCAAGCAATCACTCAGGAGACTAAACACCAAAGTGATTAAGAGTTAAAGCATGTGTTCTCTGAGAGCAAGATCTGGGATGTGTATTCTAGGTTAATGAAACTCAAACTGAAGACTGAAAAGATGACTGAGCAAACTTTCCATTTTCCCAATGTTAGAAATAAACCTTGACATCTCATTGGCTTAATAAAATTAACATTTCCTTCTGGCCACATAAATGTAGTTTTAGAACAGATGGTCTCCTTCCATCTTGTAGCTCTGAAACATCTTTCTCATCTGTAAAATAATGGGGTTGATGATTTGGGTATCTTTTGGCTTCTTCCCCAGCATCCATTTTCCCACTTCTTTTAGCATTGTGAATTTCCATTTGCAGAGAAACCATATGGTCTGGGTAGTATTGGTTGTACTGCCCAATAAAAGAATGGACTCTGTGTGGCTAAAGTTAATCAGTGCCTGCCATCTTCTCATGATGGGAGCCATAAAGACTTCAAAAATGAGGCACATACTATAAACAAAAGAGTAGACTAAGGGAAAGTGATGCTGGCTTTCATGAGCTTTTTGAACCACTAGATCAAGCCTCACCTGAAGGATGACATATATTTGAACTATTACTTTACAGAGATAATCAATTTCTTTTCTGCTTAAGCAAGTTTGAGCAATGTTTTCTGTTGCTTATAGCAGAAAGACTTCTGATACAGATGATAGAACTGATATGACTTCTGAAGTTCCTTTCAGCCCTAAAGCGTTGAGCCTCCATTTTTGTCTTCTGATTGAGGATTATTTGGAATTAAACACAAAATAAATTCAGAAGGGCTGTCAGAGAGAGATCAAGAGTACTACAGAGAGATATGGCCAAGGTGAAGAAACCTTGGCAGAAAGCCTCTCGTAAGGCATATTCATCCGAGGAGAACTGATTTATGTTAGGCTCATGTCTGCAGTGTTTTACAACTGCAATGGCCAGTAAATAAAAGGAAATTGTTTCTGTCAGCTTACCACCTCTCTTATCATGAGTGGAAGAAGTTGAAGCGCTCCATCTTCTAAAAATTATATAAAGGTCAAGTAGAACTCCCATTATATCTTCCACCTGGAGGAAAATGATTTTGCATTTTCAAAGTGTAATGTGGCATCATGTTATGATCTCTAGATTCAGTAATGCCTAGGTTTTTAATAAATTCAAAAATACACTAAGGCTGTACTTCACAATGATGTTTGCATTTCAAATGCAAAGATTAAAATGTATTTTTTATTTGATTGAGTTGTATCATACAACTGGTGGATAGTAGGCACCTGTCTTTCTGTGTTCTTGGCTATTGATAACACTAGAGCACAAAACTTCACAAAACTCTGTCAAAAATATATGTGTATGTGTGAGTGTGTGTGTGTGTGTGTGTGTGTACACTAGGGATATTTCTTTTTCTCATTTAGATGCAGACTTTTAATTTTTTTTATTAGAAGGAAGATCATAGCTAGCTGTCAGCTCTCTTCAAAGCTGATCATTAGCTAGCTGCCTGCATTCAATTTATATTTTTTGAATTGAATAAAATTGGATTCTGGTTAATAACTTAATTCTTTTAGTTCACAAAGAATTATCTGAAAACCTTGAAAAGGTAACACATGGGATAGTGCAATGTATTACTGTTGCATGTGGTGCTTCAGAATAATTCTGAAGCCTGTTTTCAATTTCTCATTCATTCACTTACTAGCTGGATGACTGAAAACAAGCCATTTCTTTCCTCTGTGTCACATGTATTCTATTTCTAAAGTAGGGATGATAATAATAACAGTAGAAAGGGTTATTTTGAGGACAAAATTTGTGTTAATATGTATAAATACTTTGATCAGAAACTGGTACAAGTACTGCTATTTTGGTTCCTGACACCACATTTCCATTTGTGGTAGGTTTTTATGAATTTAGTTCAGTTAGATAAAATACAATTGTGAAAAAAAAAATTAAGTGAAGACTCATACAGTAGTATGTAGAAATGAAAAAAACAATTCATATGCTGTATTGTCCCAAAAGGAAATAACAGAAAGAATGAAGGGTAGGCAGAATTTGAAGAGCAAATATTAAATATGGCCATGTGTGTATCTTCTGTAGATAAATATTTTCTAGCCAGGTGTGGTGGCTCATGCCTGTAATCCCAACACTCTGGGAGGCTGAGTCAAGTGGATCACCTGAGGTCAGGAGTTTGAGATAAATATCTGTTCATATTGTTTTAATGGGATTATTTGTTTTTCTTTTTTTTTCTTGCTGATTTGTTTGAGTTACTTGTAGATCCTAGATATTAGTCTTTTGTCAGAAGTAGAGTTTGCAAATCTTTTCTCCCATCCTGTAGGTTACCTGTATACTCTGTTGATTATTTCTTTTGCTGTACAGAAGCTTTTTGGCTTACACAGGTCCCATTCGTTTGTTTTTGTTTATGTTCCATTTGCTTTTGGGGTCTTATTCATAAATTCTTTGCCTAGGCCAATGGCCAAAAGAGTTTTTCCTAAGTTTTCTTCTAGAATGTCTATGGTTTAGGGCCTTGGACTTAAATCTTAATCTATCTTGAGTTAATTTTTGTATATAGTGAGAGATGAGATACTACTTTAACTGACCCAGAATGGCCATTATTAAAAAGTCAAAACACAGTAGATGTTAGTTCAGATGTGAAAAGGGAGTGCTTATATGCTGCTAATAGGCATGTAAATTAGTACAACCTCTTTGGAAAACAGTATGGAGATTTCTCAAAGAACTAAAAGTAGATCTACCATTCAATTCAGCAATACCACTACCCGGTATTTACCCAAAGGAAAAGAACTCATTATATCAAAAAGACATCAGCAAGCATATGTTTATCACAGCATAATTCACAATTGCGAAGATATAGAATCAACCTAAGTGCCCATCAACTGATGAGTAGATAAAGAAAATGTGGTATATACCTATACCGTGAAATTCTACCCAGCCATATAAAAAGAATGAAATAATGTCTTTTGCAGCAACTTGAATGGAACTGGAAGCCATTACTCTGAGTGAAGTAATTCAGGAACAAAAACCCAAATACCAAGTGTTCTCACTTATAAGTGGGAGCTAATCTATGGGTACGCAGAGGCATATGGAGTGGTAAAAATGGACATTGCAGACTCAGAAATTGAGAGGGGGAAGAGGGAGGAAGAATAAAAAATTACCTATTGGTTACAAAGTATGCTATTTGGGTGTCAGGTACACTAAAAGCCCAGACTTTACCACCATACAATTCATCCATGAACTTCACCACTGTACGATTCATCTATGAACTTCACCACCGTATGATTCATCCATGAACTTCACAACCGTACAATTCATCCATGAACTTCACCGCCATATAATTCACCCATATAACCCCAAGTCACTTGTACTCCTAAAGCTATTGAAATAAAAATAAATAAGTAAATAAATAAATAAATAATACTTGGGAAGAAAAGAATAATGTGAATTTGAAGAAATATATGCATTCTATGATTCAGGATGTACAACAAATTCCAAGCACACACACACACAAAACAAAGGTAATTCAAATCTAGGCACCTTACAGAGAAACTTCAGAATACTTATAGCGGATCTTAAAGGGAATCAGAAGAATTAGAGATGAATTTCAAAAGCAAGAAAATTAAACACGTCTCAGGCTACATCACACTTCTACCACAAATACTTTCTAAATCTGCAAACCCATTTGATGTGCTAGCCATTTTCTTCAATGAAAAGAGGCAGATTAAGAAGACAGTTCAGACATAAAACATCAGGATTTGGTGGCTCATTACCTGGACAGAGAAAGAAGAGAACAAAGATGACTGGAAGCTTTTGAACCAAGGCACTCAAGAGACTACACTCTAAGACAAGAGAAGACAGCATGGGGTTGGCAAGGTTATGAGGTTTTACATGAACTAATGAGTTTCAGGAAACCTATAAGAATCCAGAGTAAAAGTGTCTTACAAAGAAGAAGTTTGAGCCTGAAGCTAAGTAGAGAAGTCAAAACTTTTAGAAAAGATTTTGTAGTTACGAAGATAGAGTTGGTAAGTCAAGCTGCAAGGTGAGTGGAAGTGCTAAGACAGCCAGCAGATAAAAAGAGGACCAAGAAGAAAACCTTAGGAAAAGCCTAAGATACACAGAAACAAACCATTGGACACACAGAAGGAAACTACAGCTAAATAATTACAAGAAACAGGCAAGCTCAATGTCATATAAGCCTGAAGAATAAAGAGATTTTTTAAATACCTTTATTTTGTAGTTAGATTCAGTTAGGCTGTAAGAAAGAGAAAATTCAAATTTAAATAGATTAAATCATAAGGCATTTTTTAGAAAATTCAGAGAGTTCAGCTGAGTAAGTGACTATTTAGATGGCTTGAAATTGGCAAAGATTCAAAGTTCTGCAACCTTTTCTGCTGTGCCACCCTCAGTATGTGAGATTGTGGCTTTTAGATGCCTCAGTTCCACGTATAACATACAAACATGGCAATGCTCAGTGAAAAATAAAATGTTTTACTTTTGTGGCTTTTTTTCTTCGCAGAAAACCTTTCCCAGACACAATGCCCTCACTGCCGATGTTCAATCTGTTTCACAGCTCATTGTTCAAGGCATAGTCAGATATTTATTCCCAAACCAATCAATGATAAGCAAAATGAATTTTACCTACGATTCACTTAAATTAATGAAGATCCATCATCTTTCCTGGGCATGTGCTGTAGCAGAACTGACTAAATTGGGACCATGATTAAAAGTTACCTGGCAGCAAAGGAAGGTTTCAGGTAGAAAACAAGAACATCTGATAGAATGAGCAGTAGGATGAAATGACAAACAGCCGTCAAATACATTGGAAAATAGCAAGAAGCTGTTGGACTCGCTCTTAGATGTAATTTTGGTTCCTTTCTTATTCCAAGCACTGCTGCACGTCTGGAATACAAAGAAGAGAAAGGCACAGCTCCTGCCATTGAGTTGTAGTGGTTTGGAGAGTGTATTACACTAAAATCTTAGTGCTGAAGACCAAATAGAAGTCCAAACTGCTTATTTTATCAAGATGATTGCACCGCAACAAATTTCCAAAGGAAAAAGTGTCCTCAAAGATAGTACAAAACTCTATTTGAGAACATTATCTTACCCAATTAACCAATCCTTTATGAATCTTTCCTTCTAGTCCTAAAATATTTAGAGAATTTATCTAGATATCTTTGATTTGGAAGAAAGTAAAATCACAAGAAAATTTATCATTGATCATATTCCTTTCTACGTATAGTATGTGTACACAGTGACATTCTACTTAAGGAACTATACCTGCAATGTCTATAAAGTTTATTTCAATTCAACAACTTGTCTTAATGACATTGGGTCTAATATATGGTAAGTTGGGGAGAGTAATACATTTTTTGCAAGTAGATTTATAAGAAAGAAAAAATATAATATAAACAACTATAGAATATAAAAAAGAATATAATTTAAAGAACTATGCTTTTTTTCTCAAGTACTTTTAGATGTATATCTGAATCCACAGGTATAGACTATTCTAACACTAAAATTAAAAAAAATCAAAATTCAACACTAGAGATGTTTTGTGTTGTTTATATTTATTTAGCCTCATACAATTCTCATTGTTTGGTCATTAGACCAGCAAACACTTTGTTGACAAAGTTAATTTTTAATATATTTTAATTAATTTTATATTATTATTTTATTTCCTTTTTCTGATGATCTTCTTTTATTTCTCTTTCAACTTTTGTTTTAGTTTCACTGGGTACATGTGCAGGTTTGTTCCATGAGTAGATTGTGTGTCACTGGGGTTTGGTGTATGAATTATTTCATCACCCAGGTAGTGAGCACAGTGCTTTATAGGTAGTTTTCTTGAAACTCACCCTCTTCCCACCTTCTCTTCTCAAGTTGGGCATGGTGTCAAATTTCTCATATTTGTGTGCGTGTGCACTCAATCTTTAGCTCCTATTTATAAGTGAGAACATGTCGTATTTGGTTTTCTGTTCCTGCATTGATTCACTTAGGATAATGGCTTTCAGCTACATTCATGTTGTTGCAAAGCACATTATTTTATTTTGTTATGGCTGTGTAGTATTCCTTGATGTATATACACTACATTTTCTTTAACCAGTCCACTGCTGATGGTTATCTAGGTAGATTCACTGTCTTTGATATTGTGAATAGTGCTGCGATGAGCATACGCATATATGTGGTCTTTTTGGTAAAATGATTTATATTCCTTTGGGTATATACACAGTAATGAGTCAAATAATAGTTCTGTTTTAAGTTCTTTGAGAAATCTCTACACTGCTTTCCATAGTGGCTGAATTAATGTACATTCCCTCTAGCAGTGTATAAGCATTTCCTTTTCTCTACAACCTTGCCAACATCTTTAGTTTTCGTTTTTTTGACTTCTTAGTAATAGCCATTCTGACTGGTGTGAGATGGTATCTCATTGCGGTTTTGCTTTGCATTTCTCTAATGATTAGTGATGCTCAACATTTTTTCCTATGTTCATCATTTTGGCCACATGCATGTCTTCATGTCTTCTCTTTTTTTTTTTTTCCAGATGGAGTCTTGCTCTGTTGCCCATGCTGCAGTGCAATGGCATGAACTTACCCCACTGCAACCTCTGCCTCCTGGGTGCAAGTGATTCTCCTGCCTCAGCCTCCTGAGTAGCTGGGATTATAGGTGCGCACCACCATGCCTGGCTAATTTTTGTATTTTTAGTAGAGATGGGGTTTCACCATGTTGACCAGGCTGGTCTTGAACTCCTAACTTCATGATCCACCTACCTCGGCCTCCCAAAGTACTGGAATTACAGGCATGAGTCACCACATCTGACACATCTTCTTTTGAAACGTGTCTGTTCCTGTCCTTCGTCCATTTTTCAATGAGGTTGTTTGTTTTTTTGCTTGTTAAGTTACTTATAGATTCTGGATATTAGACCTTGGTCAGATACAGTTTGTGAATATTTTCTTCCATTCTGTAGATGATCTGTTTACACTGTTGATAGTTTCTATTGTTGTACAAGAATTCTTTAGTTTAATTAAGTCTCACTTGTCTTTTTCGTTTTTGTTGCACTTGCTCTTTGAGCCTTCATCATGTAATCTTTGTCAAGGCCTGTATCCAGAATGGTATTTTCCAGTTTTCCTTGAGGATTTTTATAGTTTCAAGTCTTTCATTTAAGTCTTTAATCAATCTTGAGATGATTTTTGTATATGGTAAAAGAAAGGGGTTCTGTTTCATTCTTCTGCATGGTTAGCCAGTTATTCCAGCACCATTTATTGAATAGGGAATCCTTTTCCCATTGCCTATTATTGTTGACTTTGTTGAAGATCAGATGGTTGCAGGCGTACAGCTTTATTTTTGGGTTCTCTAACCTGTTCCATTGGTCTGTGTTTCTGTGTTGTGCCAGTATCATGTAGTTTTGGTTACGATAGCCTTGTAGTATACTTTAAAGTTGGACAACTGATGTCTCTGGCTTTGTTCTTTTTCCTTAGGATTACTTTGGCTATTCAGGCTCTTTATTGGTCTATTAACTTTAGAATAGTTTACTCTAATTATGTAAAAAATAATTTTGGTAGATTAATAGAAATAGCATTGAATCTGTAAATTGCTTTGGGCAGTATGGCCATTTTAACAATATTGATTCTTCCTACATGAGCGTGGAGTGTTTTGCCATTTGTTTGTGTTGTCTCTGATTTCTATCAGCAGTGTTTTGTAATTCTCATTGTAGAGATCTTTCACCTCCCTGGTAAGCTGTATTCCTAGGTATTTTATTCTTTTTGTGGCTATTGTGAATGCTATTATGTTCTTGATTTGGCTGTCAGCTTGGATGTTACTGCTGTATAGAAATGCTGCTGATTTTTTAATGTTAATTTTGTATCCTAAAACTTCACTGAAATTGTTTATCAATTCGAGCAGCTTTTGGGTAGAGATTGTGGGGATTTCTAGGCATAGAATTATGTTGTCTATAAAGAGAGATAGTTTGACTTTCTCTCTTCCCAATTGGATGCCTTTTGTTCCTTTCTCTTGCCTGATTGCTTTAGCTAGGACTTCCAGTACTATGTTGAACAGGAATGGTAAGCATGAGCATCGTTGTCGTGTTCCGGTTCTCAAGGGGAATGCTTCTAGCTTTTGCTTATTCAGTCTGATGTTGGCTGTGGGTTTGTCACAGATGGCTCTTGTTATTTTGAGGTATGTTCCTCCTATGCCTAGCTGTTGAGGGTTTTTAACATAAAGGGATGTTGAATTTTATCAAAAGCCTTTCTGCATCTATTCAGATGATCATTTGGTTTTAGTTTTCAGTTTTGCTTATGCGATGAATCACATTTATTGATTTGCATATGTTGAACCAACCTTGGATCCCAGGAATAAAGCCTACTTGATTGTGGTGGATTAGCTTTTGGGTGTGTTGCTGGATTTGGTTTGCTATTATTTTGAGAATTTTTGCATCTATGTTCATCAAGGATATTGGCCTGAAGTTTTCTTTATTATTATGTATGTGCCTGGTTTTGGTATCAGAATGATGCTGGCCTCATAGAGTGAGTTAGGGAGAAGTCTCTTGATTTGTTGAAACAATTTAAGTAGGATTGCTACCATCTCTTTTTTGTATGTCTGATAGAATTTGGTTGTGTATTGATCTGGTACACGGCTTTTTCTGGTTGGCAGGTTTTTTTCTTTACTACTGATTCAATTTTGAAACTTGTTATTAGTCAGTTCAAGATTTTAATTTCTTCCTTATTTAATCTTGGGAGATTGTATTTTTCCAAGAATTTATCCAGTTCTTGTACGTTTTCTTGTTTGTGTGCATGGAGGTGTTTGTAGTAGTCTCAAGTTTTGTTTTTTTGTTTGTTTGTTTGTTTTTCTGTGGGGTTGATGGTAATGTCATCTTTGTTATTTCTGATTGTATCTATTTGGATCTTCTCTCTTTTTTTTTTTTTTTAATTAACCTAGCTACTGGTCTATCAATCTTTGTTATTGTTTTGAAGAACAAACTTTTGTTTTTATTTGTCCTTTTTATGACTATTGTCTCTCCATGTAATTCAGTTCAGCTCAGATTTTTGTTATTTCTTTTCTTCTGCTACCTTTGGGATTAGTTTGTTCTTATCTTTCTAGTTCCTCTAGGTGTGATAAGTTCTTAATTTGAGATCTTTCTTCTTGATGTAGATTTTTAGTGCAATAAACTTTCCTTTTAATACTGCTTTAGCAGTGTCCCAGAGATTCTGGTATGTTGTACCTTTGTTTTCATTAGTTTCAAAGAATCTTTTTTATTCTTGCCTTAATTTTATTTTTTACCCAAAAGTCATTCAGGAGCAGAAGCAAGAAAATTGTTTCATTTTCTTGTAAATGTATGGTTTAGAGAGATCTTCTTCATATTGATTTCAATTTTTATTGCACTGTAGTCTGACAGTGTGATTAATGATTTCAGTTGTTTTGAATTTGTTGAGAATAGCTTTATAGTTGAGCACGTGCTCCATCTTGGAGTATGTGCTATGTGTAGATGAAAATAATGCATATTGTGTTGTTCTTGGGTGGAGTATTCTGTAGCTGTCTGTTAGATCCCTTTGGTCAAGTATTGCATTTTTGTCCCAAATATCTTTGTTAGTTTTCTGCCTTATCTCTCTAAAACTGTCAGTGGGATGTTGATGTCTCCCACTATTACTGTATGGTTACGTGTGTTTCTTCATAGGTCTCTAAGAACTTGTTTTGTGAATTTCTTTGCTCCAATGTTGGGCACATATGTATTTATAATAGTTCAGTCTTTTTGTATAATCGAACCCTTTATCATTATATTATGTCCTTCTTTGTTTTTTTTTGAACACTATTGGTTTAAAGTATTTTTTTTAAATCTAAAATAAGAACATCAACCCCTGCTCTTTTTTGTTTTCTGGTTACTTGATAGATCTTTCCCCATCCCCTTACTTTGAGCCTGTGGGTGTGGTTGCATGTGAGACTGGTCTCTTGAAGACAGCATACGGTTATGTCTTGCTTCTTTATCCAACTTGTTGCTCTTTGTTTTTTGAGGGGCATTTAGCTCATTTACATTCAAGATCAATATTGATATGTGAGAATTTGATTGTCATTGTGTTGTTAGCTGGTTGTTATGTAGACTTGACTGTATAGTTGCTTTATAGTGTCAGTGGGCTATGTACTTACATGTTGTTTTGTGGTGGCAGGTATCAATCTTTCATTTTCACATTTAGTACTCCATTAGGTGCCTCTTATAAGGCAGGTCTGATAGTAACAAATTCCTTTAGCATTTGCTTGTCTGAAAAGGATTTTATTTCTCCTTAACTTACGAAGCTTAGTTTGGCCTGATATGAAATTCTTGGTTAGAATTTCTGTTCCTTATGGATACTTACTATAGGGCCCCAATCTCTTCTGCCTTATAAGGTTTCTGCTAAAAGGTCTGCTGTTAGCCTGATGGGTTTCCCTTTGTAAGTGACCTGTCCCTTCTCTCTAGCTGCCTTTAAGAGGTTTTCTTTTGCACTGACCTTGGAAAATCTGATGTCTATGTTTCTTAGTAACGGTCATGTTGTATAATATCTCACAGGGGTTCTCTAATTTTCTGGATTTACTGTCAACCTCTCTAGCAAGGTTAAGGAAATTTTCATGGACAATATCCTCAAATATATTTTCCAAGTTTCTTGCTATCTGTCTTTTTCAAGAATGCCAATGAATCATAAGTTTGTTCTCTTTATATAATCCCATATTTCTTGGAGGTTTTGTCAATTTTTAATTTTTTTTAGTATTTATAGTATTTGTTTACCTGCATTGATTCAAAGGAGTGGTCTTTGAGCTCTGAGATTCTTTCCTCAGCTTTGTCTATTCTGTTATTAATGCTTCCAGTTGTGTTATAAAATTCATGTAGTAAATTTTTCTTTTACAAAATTTCAGTATGGTTCTTTCTTAAAATTGCTATATTATCTTTCTACTCATGGATCATTTTACTGTTTTCCTAGAATTAGGTTTTAACTTTCTTCTGCATCTCATTGAGTTTTCTTGCTATCCTTATTCTGAATAGTTTGTCTGTCATTTCAGTCATTTCAGTTTGGTTAAGAATCATTACTGGGGAGCTAGTGTGATCATTTGGAGGTAAGTAGACACTTTTACTTTCACAGTTGTCAGAATTCTTTTGCTGTGTTTTTTCTCATCTGCGTTAGCTGATGTTCCTTTAATTTTTGAAGTTGTTCTCCTTTGGATGGTGCTTTTTGCCTTTACATTTTTTGAAACTTTTGAGGGTTTGACTGCGGCAAAAGTTGTGTTTAGTTGGTTTAGTTCATTTCTGGGTGCTTTCATGGGCCAGGGCTCAGCTCAGCATTCCTGGACTTCATGGTCTAAACTTGGAGGTTTGGGACCAGGTTCACAGGTTTGTTCTCTGGCCCCTTCAGGTCAAGTTCCTGCTGCGCTGGGGTGATTGAGGTGTCCTCAGTATACTACTAACAACATTTTGGTGGGGATTGCCAGTCAAAGTGCTCCAGTGAGGTGATGGGGAGCCGCAGGAGAGTGTGCTGTAGTGTAGAGGCCATGGGTGAGCATGCACTGGCAGGGCAGTGCACAGAGGTCATAGGCAAGTGCACAGTAGTGGAATAGCTATGGGAGTGTGTATCCTGACGAGAGTAGAATTTCAAGGAAACTGCAGAAGTTTTAATGTAATGCCATTTCCTGACTTTTATGTCATGCCAGTATCCTTTCTGCAGATCTCCCAGTACTTGCAGGTTATAGGGTGACAGAGGTGGTGATGGAGCCACATTGAGACTTCCAGAGCTAAAGAGACAGAGCAGTAGAGATGGGACCCTGATTTTAGTGGATTGAGACAACGGCTTAATTTTAAAAATTATCTCAGTTACATCAAATCATTTAGTACAGAGAATGGTCTATTTTTTCCTTAAAACTTAGTGCTCTATTTACTTCCTTGTTAATTGTAAATTTTCCAACACATTAGCATTGTCATCCAAATTTGACAACATTTATAAGTGTTCTATAGATAAAATATTAGGCAAGTGAAAGATAATATGATGTTCTATTAAAAAATATAATTAAAAAAATCCTGACCTGAACATCCATAAATAATTCTTTTTCCTCTTTTGCTGGATGAGTATTTAAAAAGCCAGTGAAAATCTCATTAGTGGAGATTTTACCCAGACACTTCTCTAATGGTTCACTTAAGTAATTATAAATTACTGTAGACATAGAATCATAATCAACTTATCAAGGCATAAGGGAGCTAAAGGTCAGGTGTATGCAAATGGAAAAGTCATTTTGACCTTGGTTCTTGAGACTGGATAGTGTTGATGAGATAGAAAGTTTGAGTATTGTTATATACAAGTTCCTTTGAGTAGGTTCTAGAGTGGCAGCTGTCTTATTATTCTCCCATCACCAAAACTCGTGGATATACAGTAACTGGCTTAAAGTGTATGTAACATTAGTCATAACTAAATAATTTTTTTTTAAAAAAGAAATCCAGAAGCCCAGTGCCGAGAACCCATTAATTCAGACTAAATACCTTCATGGGACTTGTTACATTTTAATTGTGGTGAAAACTACACAATGATTCCCAGTAGTAAAGTGAGGTAGAAGAACAGTACTTGCATGGAATTCAGGCTCCTGCATAATTGCCTTTATAGAAAGACCAGGTCATATAAGCTTACATGTAATTGGCAATGTGTAGAGGGAATAAAGTTAGTTAGCTTGCATATTTTTCCAGTGTTGAAAACTTGCCAAGTGAAAGGTACCGTGCAAATAAAACAGTCAATGCAAATGGGTGCTAACATAGCAGAGAAAAATAGGTATACAGGTAATTATCACATAGGTAAACAATGATACTGCTTAAGACAGCCAAGTGGTAGATCGTGTTGCTGGCTCCTAAAATTCATCTGTTCCTGAATCCACAGCCTTTCTTCATCTTAGGGCCATGTGGCTTTCGGCTCTTAACTTTGTACCTCATGACCTGCTTTGGCCAGAGGCAGCAACAACAGTATGGCAGTTCTGAGAACAGGCTTTAGAAGGTCTCGTAAGTTTCTACCTGCTCTTTTGTGCCTCAGTCATCATTATAAGAAGTACATGCTATTAATAGATTAGTCCTCAGGGTGTGGGGGTAGAGTAGCAAAGCCATTATCAGCTGACCTATAGACCTGCAGTAGGAAGATGAGAGTTATTTAGACCAGCTGACACCCCGACAACCTAGAGGCACATAAACAGTAATAAATTATTGTATCAAATTTTTATTGGAAAGGTTTGTTACGCAGCATTATTTTAACAAAACCTAATCAATAGAAGGCACAAAAATACACAGGAATTTAACAGTTACTTAAATCTAAGGAAGTTGTTATAGGTGGCTTTGCTTTTAATGATGGGCAGATAGAACTTAGCCAGTTAAAAAATGGGGAAAATAAGTATGTTTGCAGAGAAGGGTGTGAGAAGAATATACAAAAATTAAAGATTTATACCTTTGTGAATACAGGAAGCAATCTGGAAATAACATTTGGGCATAATTCTCTGGCTCACAGATGTTGTGGCAACTTCCTTGTTCAAGTTCATAAAATAGGCACGATGAAGAAGAGAATTAAAAGGGAAATTAGGTAACTTTTCTATCTCCTTTCTCCCTCCATGATGACTAGAATGGTGATTTTACCATTCAGTATCATTTCAAAGGTATCTGTATTTTATCCTGCCTCTCTGGAATGGAAGAAATGGATGGTTCTAAGGTTAAACTGTAGATTTGTAATAGTGAGAGAAAGTTTCTCATAAATTATACCTTAATATTATGTTACAGTATTAATGGTAATTATATAATATTAATATGGTAATTTGGTGTTAAAATAGAGACAAAAGTCAATTTAGAAAATATTGTATAGACCAGGAAGTTGAGTATGATTCACCAGACCGTTGGTTTGAGGATGAATATCTTTTACTGACTCATAATACACATTTTTAAGAGCTCACAGGATTCTCCAAACAATTTATATATAATTATGCCATTAAGGTAAATATGATGAAAATGGTAACACTACATTAGGGAAAACTAACATAAACTGTTTTTAAAAATAATTTTCAATTAAATTACATTGTGTATGGTTTCATTTTCATTAGTTCAATTTCGTTGACAAAATGCCTACACTAATTTAACTGGCTTTAAGTTGCAGGGAATCTCATATCATTGATACACCATTTTTATTTGTGTGACATAACACCTTTTATGGAAATGCTTCTTCAGACAAGGCCTTGGGTCCTACGATGTAGAGACAATGCACTGAAAGTAAATTAGTAAACTTAGAAAATGTTCTCTAACTTTTTAGGTTGCTAACAGAGTTCAGAGACAACAGTCTTATTTATTTGTGACAAGGTATAAACAAATTGGTAGATAATTTCAATGTCATTTTGGCAAATATTGTCAATTTTCTATTCATTTTTCTATGCTTCCTGTAAGTAGGCAGTGAATAGTTGAATAGTTGATACAACTGTGTGAATATTTCAGACTCTTGTGAACCCAGCCATCAAGTCTGGAAAAAAGTATGTTTTAACTTACGTTCTCCAGAGTCACTCTTCAGATTGCTCTCAACCTTGATCCACTTGGCCAATGGCACACGGGTAGCAACTGTTTAGTGGGCAAAGTTTAAGCTTCAGCTATAGGAGATCCTTCGTATTACTAAACCCAGGTAGCAATTGTTTCATACTGTTTGTGTGCATAGCCTTTAGATGGTCTAAGAAACAAGTTGTCCCCCTTAGGCACTCTTCTTTCAGCTTCAAATTTTAATTATGGCATCTAGTGACATAAGGCCATAAGTATTACACCAAACATGGGAGATGTGAGAGGCTGGGGACTTCCTTAGGTTTTAGAGAAACTCAAAGAATAGATGAGGGAAGAAGACCAACCAATGGCCCTCTTGGATTGCTTGCATATTTCTTGTCATTGGCATACTCAAATTATGATTAGAATTTCAGTCAGATTCAAAATCTCCATCTCTGTATTTGCAATCTGGGTTTTTTGCTGAAGCAGCAGACATTATTATTGTCAAAGGAGACCAGATGGAGTGGTAACAGTGCTACAGAAACAACAGAGAACAGGGAATTTTAAAAGAATATTATTATTTTTAAAAAATTCAGGAAGAAAGTAGATACCAATATGGACTCCACTGAATAGAGTGATCCCTTGTAGCTCTCAGACTTATTTCTTTGAGGTTTCTGGGAAAGAAATAATGATCTATGAGCATTCAGAATCATGGTAATTTAGACATTTAAAAATGATATTTTATTTTGTACCCCAAGATGGTAAAGGGTATTACACCTATAGTAACTGTTTCTTTTTTTTATTATTATACCTTAAGTTACATGGTACATGTGCACAACGTGCAGCTTTGTTACATATGTATACATGTGCCACATTGGTGTGCTGCACCCGTTAGCTCGTCATTTATATTAGGTGTATCTTCTAATGCTATCCCTTCCCCCTCCCCCCACCTGATGACAGGCCCCAGTGTGTGATGTTCCCCACCCTGTGTCCAAGTGTTCTCATTGCTCAATCCCCACCTATGAGTGAGAACATGTGGTGTTTGGTTTTTTGTCCTTGTGATAGTTTGCTCAGAATGATGGTTTCCAGCTTCATCCGTGTCCCTACAAAGGACATGAACTCATCCTTTTTCATGGCTGCATAGTATTCCATGGTGTATATGTGCCACATTTTCTTAATCCAGTCTATCACTGATGGACATCCGGGTTGGTTCCAAGTCTTTGCTACTGTGAATAGTACCACAATAAACATATGTGTGCATGTGTCTTTATAGCAGCATGATTTATAATCCTTTGGGTATATGCCCAGTAATTGGATGGCTGGGTCAAGTGGTATTTCTAGTTCTAGATTCTTGAGGAATCACCACACTGTCTTCCACAATGGCTGAACTAGTTTACAGTCCCACCAACAGTGTAACAGCATTTCTATTTCTCCACATCCTCTCCAGCACCTGTTGTTTCCTGACTTTTTAGTGATTGCCATTCTAACTGGTGTGAGATGGTATCTCATTGTGGTTTTGATTTATATTTTTCTGATGGCCAGTGATGATGAGCATTTTTTTCATGTGTCTGTTGCCTGCATAAATGTCTTCTTTTCAGAAGTGTCTGTTCATATCGTTTGCCCACTTTTTGATGGGGATGTTTGATTTTTTCTTGTAAATTTGTTTAAGTTCTTTGTAGATTCTGGATATTAGCCCTTTGTCAGATGGGTAGATTGTAAAAANTAAGTTCTTTGTAGATTCTGGATATTAGCCCTTTGTCAGATGGGTAGATTGTAAAAATTTTCTCCCATTCTGTAGGCTGCCTGTTCACTCTGATGGTAGATTCTTTTGCTGTGCAGAAGCTCTTTAGTTTAATTAGATCCCATTTTTCAGTTTTAACTTTTGTTGCCATTGCTTTTGGTGTTTTAGTCATGAAGTCCTTGCCCATGCCTATGGCCTGAATGGTATTGCCTAGGCTTTCTTCTAGGGTTTATATTTAAGTCTTTAATCCATCTTGAGTTAATTTTTGCATAAGGTGTAAGGAGCAGATCCAGTTTCAGCTTTCTGCATATGGCTAGCCAGTTTTCCCAGCACCATTTGTTAAACAGGGAATCCTTTCCCCATTTCATGTTTTTGTCAGGTTTGTCAAAGATCAGATGGTCGTAGATGTGTGCTATTATTTCTGAGGGCTCTGTTCTGTTCCACTGGTCTATATCTCTGTTTTGGTACCAGTACCATGCTGTTTGGTTACTGTAGACTTGTAGTATGGTTTGAAGTCAGGTAGCGTGATGCCTCCAGCTTTGGTCTTTTGGCTTAGGATCGTCTTGGCAATGTGGGCTCTTTTTTGGTTCCATATGTACTTTAAAGTAGTTTTTTCCAATTCTGTGAAGAAAGTAATTGGTAGCTTGATGGGGATGGCATTGAATCTATAAATTACCTTGGGCAGTATGGCCATTTTCACGATATTGATTCTTCCTATCCATGAGCATGGAATGTTCTTCCATTTGTTTGTGTCCTCTTTTATTTCATTGAGCAGTGGTTTGTAGTTCTCCTTAAAGAGGTCCTTCATATCCCTTGTAAGTTGGATTCCTAGATATTTTATTCTATTTGAAGCAATTGTGAATGGGAGTTCACTCATGATTTGGTTCTCTGTTTGTCTTTGATGTATAGGGATGCTTGTGATTTTTGCACATTGATTTTGTATCCTGAGACTTTGCTGAAGTTGCTTATCAGCTTAAGGAGATTTTGGGCTGAGACGACGGGGTTTTCTCAATATACAATCATCTCATCTGCAAACAGGGAAAATTTGACTTCCTCTTTTCCTAACTGAATACACTTTATTTTTTTTTCTCTTGCCTGACTACCCTGGCCAGAACTTCCAACACTATGTTGAATAGGAGTGCTGAGAGATGGCATCCTTGTCTTGTGACAGTTTTCAAAGGGAATGCTTCCAGGTTTTTCCCTTTCCATATGATCTTGGCTGTGGGTTTGTCATAAATAGCTCTTATTATTTTGAGATACATTCCATCAACACCTAGTTTGTTGAGAGTTTTTAGCGTGAAGGGCTGTTGAATTTTGTCAAAGGCCTTTTCTGCATCTATCATGTGTTTTTTGTCATTGGAGCTGTTTATGTGATGGATTATGTTCATTGATTTGCATATCTTGAACCAACCTTGCATCCCAGGGATGAAGCCAACTTGATTGTGGTGGATAAGCTTTTTGATGTGCGGCTGGATTCAGTTTGCCAGTATTTGAGTGAGGATTTTTGCATCAATGTTCATCAGGATGGTGTTGGTCTCATAAAATGAATTAGGAAGGATTCCCTCTTTTTCTGTTGATTGGAATAGTTTTGGAAGGAATGTTACCAGCTCCTCTTTGTACCTCTGGTAGAATTCATCTGTGAATCTGTCTGGTCCTGGACATTTTTTGGTTGGTAGACTATTAATTATTGCCTCAATTTCAGAACCTGTTGTTGGTCTATTCAGGGATTCAACTTCTTCTTGGTTTAGTCTTGGGAGGGTGTATGTGTAAAGGAATTTATCCATTTCTTCTAGATTTTCTAGTTTATTTGCGTAGAGATGTTAACAGTATTCTCTGATGGTAGTTTGTATCTGTGGGATCGGTGGTTATATCCCCTTTATCATTTTTTATTGCGTCTATTTGATTCTTCTCTTTTTTCTTCTTTATTGGTCTTGCTAGCAGTCTATCAATTTTGCTGATCTTTTCAAAAAATCAGCTCCTGGATTCACTGATTTTTTTGAAGGGTTTTTTGCATCTCTATCTCCTGCAGTTCTGCTCTGATCTTAGTTATTTCTTGCCTTCTGCTAGCTTTTGAATTTGTTTGCTCTTGCTTCTCTAGTTCTTTTAATTGTGATGTTAGGGTGTCAATTTTAGATCTTTCCAGCTTTCTCTTGTGGGCATTTAGTGCTATAAATTTCCCTCTACACACTGCTTTAAATGTGTCCCAGAGATTCTGGTATGCGTGTCTTTGTTCTCATTGGTTTCAAAGAACATCTTTATTTCTGCCTTCATTTCATTATGTATCCAGTAGTCATTCAGGAGCAGGTTGTTCAGCTTCCATGTAGTTGAGTGGTTTTGAGTGAGTTTCTTAATCCTGAGTTCTAGTTTGATTGCACTGTGGTCTGAGAAACAGTTTGTTATAATTTCTGTTCTTTTACATGTGCTGAGGAGTGCTTTACTTCCAACCATATGGTCAATTTTGGAATAAGTGTGATGTGGTGCTGAGAATAATATATATTCTGTTGATATGGGGTGGAGAGTTCTGTAGATGTCTATTAGGTCCGCTTGGTGCAGAGCTGAGTTCAATTCCTGGATATCCTTGTTAACTTTCTGTCTTGTTGATCTGTCTAATGCTGACAGTGGGGTATTAAAGTCTCCCATTATTATTGTGAGGGAGTCTAAGTCTCTTTGTAGGTCTCTAAGGACTTGCTTTATGATTCTGGTTACTCCAGTATTGGGCGTATATATATTTAGGATAGTTAGTTCTTCCTGTTGAATTGATCCCTTTACCATTATGTAATGGCCTTCTTTGTCTCTTTTGATCTTTGTTGGTTTAAAGTCTGTTTTATCAGAGACTAAGATTGCAACCCCTGCTTTTTTTGTTTTCCATTTGCTTGGTAGATCTTCCTCCATCCCATTATTTTGAGCCTATGTGTGTCTCTGCACATGAAATGGGACTTCTGAATATAGCAGACTGATGGGTCTTGTCTCTTTATCCAATTTGCCAGTCTGTGTCTTTTAATTGGAGCATTTAGCCCATTTACATTTAAGGTTAATATTGTTATGTGTGAATTTGATCCTCTCATTATGATGTTAGTTGGTTATTTTGCTCATTAGTTGATGCAGTTTCTTCCTAGCATCGATGATCTTTACAATTTGGCATGTTTTTGCAGTGGCTGGTACCAGTTGTTCCTTTCCATGTTTAGTGCTTCCTTCGGGAGCTCTTGTAAGGCAGGCCAGGTGGTGACAAAATTTCTCAGCATTTGTTTGTCTGTAAAGGATTTTATTTCTCCTTCACTTATGAAGCTCAGTTTGGCTGGATAGGAAATTCTGGGTTGGAAATTCTTTTCTTTAAGAATGTTGATTATTGGTCCCCACTCTCTACTGGCTTGTAGGGTTTCTGCCAAGAGATTCGCTGTTAGTCTCATGGGCTTCCATTTGTGGGTAACCTGACCTTTCTCTCTGGCTGCCCTTAACATTTTTTCCTTATTTCAACTTTGGAGAATCTGACAATTATGTGTCTTGGAGCTGCTCTTCTCAAGGAGTATCTTTGTGGTGTTCTCTGTGTTTCCTGAATTTGAGTGTTGGCCTGCCTAGCTAGATTGGGTAAGTTCTCCTGGATAATATCCTGAAGAGTGTTTTCCAATTTGGTTCCATTCTCCCCATCACTTTCAGGTACACCCACCAGATGTAGATTTGGTCTTTTCACATACTCCCATATTTCTCGGAGGTTTTGTTTGTTTCTTTTTACTCTTTTTTCTGTAAACTTCTCTTCTCGTTTCATTTCATTCATTTGATCTTCAATCACTGACACTGTTTCTTCCACTTGATCAAATCGACTACTGAAGCTTGTGCATGCATCATGTAGTTTTTGTGCCATGGTTTTCAGCTCCATCAGGTCATTTAAGGTCTTCTCTACTCTGTTTATTCTCATTATCCATTCATCTAACCTTCCTTCAAGGTTTTTACCCTCCCTGAGATGGGTTAGAACATCCTCCTTTAGCTCAGAGAAGTTTGTTATTACTGACCTTCTGAAGTCTACTTCTGTCAACTTGTCACAGTCATTCTCCACCCAACTTTGTTCCATTGCTGGAGAGGAGCTGCGTCCCTTTGGAGGAGAAGAGACGCTCTGATTTTCAGAATTTTCAGCTTTTCTGCTCTTGTTTCTCCCCATCTTTGTGGTTTTATCTACCTTCGGTCTTTGTTGATGGTGATGTTCAGATGGGGTTTTGGTGTGGATGTTCTTTTTGTTTGTTAGTTTTCCTTCTAACAGTCAGGACGCTCAGCTGCAGGTCTGTTGGAGTTTGCTGGAGGTCCACTCCAGACCCTGTTTGCCTGGGTATCACCAGCAGAGGATGCAGAATGGCAAATGTTGCTGCCTCATCCTTCCTCTGGAAGCTTTGTCTCAGAGGGGCACGCAGCCATATGAGGTGTCAGTTGCCCAGGTGTCAGTCGCCCAGTTAGGCTACACGGGGGTCAGGGACCCACTTGAGGAGGCAGTCTGTCTGTTCTCATATCTCAAACTCCATGCTGGGAGAACCACTACTCTCTTCAAAGCTGTCTGACAGGGATATTTAAGTCTGCAGAAGATTCTGCTGCCTTTTATTCAGCTATGCCCTGCCCTCAGAGGTGGAGTCTACAGAGGCAGGCAGGCCTCCTTGAGCTGCTGAGGGCTCCACCCAGTTCGAGCTTCCCAGCTGCTCTGTTTACCTACTCAAGACTCAGCAGTGGTGGACGCCCCTCCTCCAGCCTTGTTTGCTGCCTCAGTTCGATCTCAGACTGCTGTGCTAGCAGTGAGTGAGGCTCTGTGGGCATGGAACTGCCTGAACCAGGTGCGTGATATAATCTCCCAGTGTGCCATTTGCTAAGGCCATTGGAAAAGCGCAGTATTAGGGTGGGAGTGTCCTGATTTTCCAGGTACCATCTGTCATGGCTTCCCTTTGCTAGGAAAGGGAATTCCCCAACCCCTTGAGCTTCCCAGGTGAGACAAAGCCCTGTCTTGCTCCATGGGCTGCACCCACTATCTGACTGAAATTCCATGAAAGAAAGATTAATCGCATTAAAACACACACACATAAACACACACACACACACACACACACACACTCTCCTGGCCAGTTTATCGGGTATTTGCTCACATATTCATGCCACTCATCATAAATGCTTATTGAGACTCTTGATGCTTCCAGCTTCCAGAGAGGATGAGAGGTGATTCATTCAAAAAGCTTTTCTTCTTCCTACTATTTTAAGAAAATAACTAGTTTTGCCATGGATTGCTTCTTTAATGGCTTCTTGAATAATGTAAAGATAGAGATTGTATTAGATACCTATTGCTGCATAACAAATCATCCCAAAAAGTGGTGACTTGAACCCACAACATTTATTATCTCATGGCTTGTGTAGGTCAAGTGTACGGATGTGGTTCAGCAGGATCTTTTGACCTAGGATCTGTCAGAGGGCTACAGTCACGGAGTTGGCTGGAGCTATGGTCTCATCTCAAGGCTCCAGTGGGGAAGGGCCTGCATCCAATCTCCTTTACATAATTTATGGCAGAATTCAGTCTTATGCCTTCTGCCCTCTCCATGAGGCAACTGATACCACATCAACTTGATTTATCAGAGCAAGCAAATGAGAAGAGCCAAAGAGAGGCCCTCAAGATTGGTTAAGTTTTAAAGGTTTATTTTATTTTATTATTGCTTATTATCTAATGATTGTGAATATTTATATGTCAGGATAACATTTTACAGTATTTTACTGTGCTTTTTTTCTTTTTTCTTTGTATACATTTAAGGGAGAATACATTTTCTATATAGATAATCATGATATCTACAGAGACATTTTTATTTTTCCCTTTCTAATCTGTATGCCTTAACTGCAATAGCTAAATCTCCAGTACCATATGGAATAAGAGCAGAGAAAGTGAACATCATTGTGTTGTTCCTAATCTTATTAAGTCTTTTGCCACTAAAGTATGATGTTAGCTGTAGATGTTTTATAGTTGTTCATTATTAAATTGAAGTAGTTCCCCTCTATTCCTAACAGGCTGAGTGTCTTTAATATAAATTAGTGTTGAATTTGGTTAAATGCTTTTTCTGCATCAACTAATAGGATTATATGATTTTTAATCTTAATTTGTTATACGGTGTACTTACATTGACTGATCTTTCTTTTTCTTTCTTTTTGCGGCAAGAGTATAAATTTTTATTAGGAAGGAAAGCTGTCAACTTAAATACAGTAAACGAAGAGTGAATAGGGAAACTTCCTGTACTCACAAATATAGATGACCTATATAAATATATAAACATATTATTATAGAAATAATATTTCTATAATTTAGAAATATTAAATACTTTTTCATTCAGCCGAATTCATCTGTTTACCTATTAAAAAAGAAATGTATTAAAAGCATGAAAGTGTTGTTTATTGAAAGAAAACTCCTGTAAAACAATAGGGAGGGAATGTAGAAATTAAAAAGTTATGTAAGAACACTCAATTGTAATTAAGTATATTTTCATATCTTCATAGTAATACAATAAACCGCCACTTGCAGAAAGGATTCAGATTGTTTAAATACTACATACATTTTAGACTTCTACATAAGTATTTGGAAATTACTTCTATTTATGTGAAATGAAGATTTGAATTCTTCTTTGAACTCCAGGCAAACCAAAACAAACACAAATGAAGCAACAAAGTTTTCCCAGAACTACAGTGTGAAAAGACTATAAACAATTGATTCCATATGGAATGGGATTTATTGTTGTTGTTGTTACAGGAAATCCAAGTTACATAAGACATGGAGAGTGTAAAAGGGTTGTGTTAGGAGGAGAAGGATGACACCTGTAGGCATTTAGTTTTCTGCCCCTTACACCACATCACGTTCCTCCCTGCGCTGTCTGATGTCCATAAGATTAGGTTGTTTCTAAGCAACTTCATGATAAGGATTCTGTCTTTGTATAAATCTTTATTCGGTGTAGGGCCGGGCGCAGTAGCTCATGCCTGTAATCCCAGCACTTTGGGAGGTCGTGGTGGGTGGATCACCTGAGGTTGGGAGTTTGAGACCAGTCTGACCAACATGTAGAAACCCCGTCTCTACTAAAAAAAAAAAAAAAAAAAAAAAAAATTGAAAAAAATTAGCCAGGGATGGTGACGCATGCCTGTAATCCCAGGTACTCGGGAGGCTGAGGCAGGAGAATTACTTGAACCCGGGAGATGGAGGTTGCAGTGAGCCGAGATTGCACCATTGTACTCCAGCCTGGGAAACAAGAGCGAAGTTCGGTCTCAAAAACCAAACCAAACCAAAACAAAACAAAAACAAAAAATAAGCCTTTATTCAGTGTATCAAATTCTGTGATGGGCTCATCAAAAGTTATATTAGTCAAGGTGCGGGAAAGCTCTGAGTTATTAAGGATCTCATAGTGATATACAGAAATGTTAAAAGCCAGCCCCAGGCAGATTAAGTGTAACAGTTTCACCCCTTTCTTATTTATATCAAAAGCCTCTTGGTAAAATCTTTGGATATTATCTGTCATTCGTTTTTGAACATAACCACATGCAACTTCAGCAAGATATTAGAAGTAATCTCCATTTTGATATAGATGACCTTAATTGTCTGGAGTTGCATTGACTATTAAGTACCTATTCCACCAAGTTGAATTACAATATTTAACGTTTATAAAGTATGCATGACTTCCCTCCTGGAGTTTCAACCGGGTACAATAGTTATTTGCCATATGCCAGTAGCTCTCTACATATTGATTGATTTTTGAATGGTGAGCCAGTATTCCATACCTGAAACAGATCTCATTTGATCATGGCATAGAATTCCTTTTATACATCATCAGACTCAGTTTGCTAATATTTTGGTGTGGATGTTCACATCTAGATTTATAAGAGGTACTGGTCTGTAGTTTTTTTGTTCTGTTTTGTTTGTGCTATCTTTTGTCTTGCTATCAGGAAAAACTAGCCTCATAAAATAAGCTGAGTGTGTGCCCTCCTCTTCTATTTTCTGGAGTATTATGTAGACTGGCTATTATTTATCCTTTAAACCCTTGGCAGAATTCTCTAGTCTAAGCATCTAGACCTAGAGTTTACTTTTTCAGTAGTATTCTGGTTGTACTTAAATTTCTTTAATTGACATATGACTATTTAAATTATCTATTTTATCTTGGTTGAGTTTGGGCAGTTTGTGGTTTTTCAGCAATTGGTCCATTTCTTCTAAGTTATTAAATTTTGGGGCATAAAGTTGTTGGTATTATTCCTTTATCATTTTAATTGCTGTAGGATCTGTAGTAATATCCTCTTTTTCATTCCTGATATTGGCAATTCAATTTTTCTCTCTTTTTATTTTTGTCAGTCTTGCTACAGGTTTATCAATTCTATTACTTTTTCTGGAACTAGCTTTTTGTTTCATTGATATTTTTCTATTTTTTTCTTACTTTAAGTTTCTAAACAACCTGTTCCTATATTTATTTTCTATCTTCTTACATGGGATGTATTTTGCTCTTCATTTACAATTTTCTTGAAGTAGCAGCTTAGATTCTTGATTTGAGATAAATGAGCTTTAAAGGTTAGATTAAAAAATAAATAAAAATAATAATTCTTTGAACATAAATGATAAAACAAAGAATTTTGAGGCATCAGAAAGGAAAAAGGAAAAACAGAGCATAAATGTAGGTATATACAATAGACTATATTTTACTTATGAGTTTTAGCAATTATATAAGATAATCAAAGCAAAAATAACAATACCATCTTACACTAGACCATTTTATTTAAAAGTAGGGAGGGTAAAGGGAACTAATTCATGGTTGAGAGTTCTTTTCATTTTGTATTTGAAAAATGTACCACTTTCTTCTTCTCTCCATGATTTCAGATGACATTAGAATTGGTATTGTCCTGTAGATAATATTTCATTTCTCTCTTGCTGCTTTCAAAAGGTTTTCCTTGTGTGTGATTTTCAGAAGTTTATTTATGCTGTGTTTGGCATTAATTTCTCTGTATTTAACCACTTTGGGTTATTTCTTTCATGAAGGTTTGTATTTTTTGCCAAAGTCAAGAAGTTTTCAGCTATTATTACTTTGAGTGCTCTTTCAGACCCTTTGTCATTTTTCTCTTTTGGGGGGCTGTGGTAATATGAATGCTGAACCTTTAGTTATGTTCCCTCAAGTCCCGAGGATCTGTTCTCTTCCTCTTCTTTTTCCTCCTTCTTCCATCTACATTTCAGCTGCTCTTTTTTTCTATTTCTCTCCACTTTTCAAATTGGGTGAATTATATTGATTTGTCCTGTGTTCTTTTATTCTATCCTCTGTCATCTCAACAACACTATTAAGCCTACAATGAGTTTTTTTTTTAAATTTCAAATATTGTTCTTTTCCCTTTAGTATATTTATTTTGTTCCTTTTTAATAATTTCTATGTTTTTGGTGAGATTTTCTATTTTTTAAATTTATTCAAAAGAATCGGTAATTGATTGTTTTGAGATAGCTGTTTCAAAATCCTCATCTATTCAACTATAATTTCAACATCTGATTCATTCAAGTGCCGATGGCTGTCAGTTGACTGTCCTTTCTCATTCAAATTGTAATTTTCTTAGTTCCTTGTATGATGGGTGATTTTCAGTTGTATCTTAGACATGGTTTAGTCTACCCTGTGGTCTGCAGTTCCTTGGTAGTTTAATTTTTGCATCCTTTGTGCTATTATTTTGGCTTGTTTGTTTGGTCTGATGCTTGTGGGGCTCTCACTGGTTCTTGCTGATGCTGCCTCAATAGGAAACTAAAAGATTACTCAGGTGGGGCTGCTGGGTGTCTCCAGGTGAAGGAAAGGACACCCAGGTTCCCTCTCTGGATGCTCATTTATTGCTGGCCCCTAACCCTGGCAGCCCTAGTGCTCTGCTCTGCATAGAGGAAGGGAGTATCAGGCCCATATGTACACAAAAAGACCTTCTGGGTCAGGACGGCTTCCATGTCTGAGTTCCTCCTTGCAGTTCTGTCTCCCACATGGGGGTATCCTAGTGTGGGTAGAAAGTCTGAAGTCTACAAGGGGCATCATTGTGAGGAGCTTGCTGTGGCAGGATTCCCCTGCCTGGGGGGACCTGGAGAGCAATTCTGGGAACTGTCACATGCAGAGGTGGGATCCCTATACCTGTGCCCCTTCCCCTCCTGGTGTCTCTGGGAAGGGAAGTCTCAAGACCATGGTGGCAAGGAGGCTTCTCAAACCCATTTGTTTGCTGTGGTCTCTCTTGCAAGTGTCATTGGCAGCTTCACTATCTCTCTGTGGAGAAGTCATCTCTGGCCCAGTGGTGGGAAGAGTGTTTCTTTGGTTGTCCATTGTTTGTGGGCTTCCAGATTGATTGCCTTGCCAGCTCTGCCAGTTTTGTGTTTCCTGTGGGGTTCTGGGTCTATGTGAGAAGGAATGGGCCTAACGAGGTTACTTTTTATTGTTAGGTCGGGGATCAGGAAATGCTGGCTCTGAGTCCCCTTTCTCTGTTGGTTGGGGACCATAAGACACCCTTTGGCTGTGCTGATCCTCCAGTCCTGGGTCCCTGACCAGTACACTGTCTTAACACCTTTCAGAGATTTCCCAGATTGCCTTGCTATGGTCCGAATATTCGTGTAACCCAAAAATTCATATGCTGAAACCTAATTCCCAAGGTGATGATATTAGGAGGTTGGGCTTTTTAGGTGGCAGAGCTCTCACAAATGGAGTTAGTGCTTTAATAGAAGAGGCTCCAGAGAGTTCTCACACCCCTTCTCCCATGTAAGTTCACAGGGAGAAGACAGCTGTCTATGTACATAGATGTGGGACTCGCCCTGCACAAAATCTGCCAGTAGATTTGATTTTGGACTTCCTAGCCTCCAGAACTATGATAAAAGAAAGGTTTACTGTTTATAAGCTATCTTGTCTATGGTATTTTTTGATATAAGAGCCTGAATGGACTGAAATAGACCTCTTGTTCTATTTCCTGGGCTTATAGTTGTATTTAGACACTTAATTTATGAAATTTAGAAATTTTAATTTGTGGGAGGAAAAAAATGGCTCTATATCATCTTCTCCTAACCTAAAGTCCATAATATGTTATTCAAAAACACTTTTTTAGTCTGAAAACTCCTCTGAGTATTTAAAATCAGATGTCAGTAAACGTAACATTCAAGTCGGATAGGAAAAACCATATAGCATCAGTTTTTCCCACTCACTTCCATCATATTTTAGAGATGTCAAGACAAAAAGGCAGTCTTATAATTAAATCCACAATGAAGAATCTTTAAGTTCTTTACAAAAAGCAGTTTGCCTTTGTCACTGTGCGACTCTGTATGCATTTTATTCTCCCAGATGAGTGAGGCAATAAATTCAGACAAAAGAAGAAAGTACTTGAAGTTGTGTAACAATTTAATGTGACATAAATTATACAACTAATTCCTATACTGCTGGTAGTTCCAATATGTTTTAAATGGCCACATCTAAGCAACCTAATTTTATTTGTGAGAACTACCTGAAAGGACTGCATAACGAAGTTTTTGAAAGAAAAATATGTGTGTGTGTATATATATATATTTATGTATATTAATACAATGTACATATATATGTTTATTTATAAATGGAGATAAGATGCCTATTGACAAATGCAAAGGAACCCCATGCATCTGTTGACTTTAATTCATGAATGTTGATGGCCTCTCTGCTCATGATGAAACAAATAATTTATTCCCTGATTGCAAAGTCATCCACAGCTACTCAAGCAAAGGGTGATTCGAATAATGATTTTTTTTTTTAGCTTTTAGGGTACTTGAGACTTCTGGGGTAGTATCCAAATTTGTCCTACAAACTTGTAGTAAATATGCAAGTCAGAACCTGAATATTTCATCCAATACATCAGTCTCTATGCTAGACAGAATAATGAGTCCCCCAAAATATGTACTTAAAGTAAGGACCTTGAGATAAGATTATCCTGGATTAAAGTCTGGGATCAACATATTTCCAAGGGGCCTTATAAAAGAGTTTTTATAGGAGGGTCAGAGTCAGAGAGAGATGACAAAGAAGCAGAGGTCTGTATTATGTAAGGGAGGGACCACAAGCCAAAAAATGCAAGCAGCTTCTAGAGGCTGGAAAGGCAAGGAAATAGATTTTCCCCTGGAGCCTCCAGAAAGAATGCAGCCCTGTTGACATGTTGATTTTGTAACTCCTGAACTCCAGAACCATAAGTGAATAAAATTTTTTAGTTTTTAAGTGACTACATTTGTGGTAATTAGTTACAGTGGCAATAAGAAACAAATAAAGCCTTCGAGTTAGTTTTCTTTGAAGCATGTTCATTCGCACAATATCATCAAATCTTCCTTTCCATCCCTTTGCCCAAAACCTTACTATTATTTTGCCTAGATGATAAATGGGAGAAATAAAAACTATGTTCTGGACTTCATTTTGGAAACTGTACTTCTGCTAAGATTCTTACTCCAAAAATCCTCCGAAGGCACAAAAATTTTTAGCTGAAGATGGTTTGGGTGTGTTTGTGTGCACGAAAGTGCAAAAGTTTCTTTCTGATCACACATACACAGCATATGCACACATGTATATATATATCATTTACATATTTATGTATAAATTCTTCTCAGACAATGTATGCTACCCCATTAATATGACTTGATGTAGATAAAAAAAATTTTCTGTTAACTACTGGATTTCCAGCACCCAGAACAGTCAATGTCTATTGAACAATGAAAAATTCAGTTGAATACTAATACAAACTAGTACTCTGTTTATCCTCAGTTATCAGGACTAGGTGCCTTCCAAGCTCAGAGTCACCAGCTAAACCTAGTTCTTTATATGTGTGTGTGTGTGTGTGTGTATATATATATATATATAACTATTTCATGCTGACATTGTGTGTGGCTTACAACTGAAAAGCTTAACTCAGATTTATAGTCTAATGCATATGGTTTTTGGGGGCTTTTAAAATTTTGATTCAGTTGTATGCTTATTGGTGACAACTCTAGCTTAGTTGTGGTAATCAAAAGAGATGACAAATTCATGTTAATGAAGAAGTGATGAGTAATATTCTCTAAAATTATGTTAAAATGGTTCAGAAGGGAGCCATGTAGGGTAGAGTATACCCCAATGTTTTTTTGAGAGAAAGGAATTAAAAATTCAGGATGGAACACATTAATCATATAATCAAATGCCATTACATCTAAACCTTTGGGGTATCTGGTACATTTGCTGTGATGCAAGTTTGTCACGAAAACATAGCTGGAAATCATATTCCCAGATGAAGGAAGTTAAGCTAATGTCACCCTCTCTGGTGAATTTACAAGCATAAAAGACTTTTTTTTTTTTTTTGAGATAGAATCTCCCTCTGCCGCCCAGGCTGGCATGCAATAGATGCAATAGCGTGATCTTGGCTCACTGCAGCCTTTGCCTCCCAGGCTCAAGCAATTCTCCTGCTTCAGCCTCCTGCGTAGCTGGGACTACAGGCATGCACCACCATGCTCCGCTAATTTTTATATTTTCAGTAGAGACAGGGTTTCACCATGTTGGTCAGGCTGGTCTCAAACTCCTGACCTCAAGCAATTGGCCTGCTTTGGCCTCTCAAAGTGCTGGGATTACAGGCGTGAGCTTCCATGCCTGACCCTAAAATATTAAATTGTAATGGCATAAGGAAAGGAATGGTTTCATATATCAGTGTTCATCTTTTATCTTGTTTCTACTCTCCAAGCCCCTGGATCATTTTAGGCAGGCTCTCTGACCTTTACTTTGGGTGCCTATAAATTCAAATCATTTTTTTTTTCCCAGATAGGTTTTTGGAATTTCAGAGATGAGGGGGAAGAGAAAGAGAGAGGTAAGAATTGATTTTAACAGTGAAATATAATATGGATTGTTGAATATCGTGTGCAGTAGTATTTTCTTCTGTTTCTTTTGTGTTGACATTGGAAGTGCTTATAATAAGAAAGAAAGAGAAAGAGGGAGAGAAGGAGGAGAAAGAAAGAAGATAAAAACAGAAAAAAGAAATAAAATAATAAATTTGTTGAATGTAATAATAATTGTAAAGAATATGATAATATAATAAATGTATTGTCATTATGTCATAGAAAATATATTTAGTTTTCAACTTAATTATATTTTTAAAAGAAGCATTGCAACTGAGAATATAAACTCATTTACCTACTGTTTTTAAAAATCAATTAATTAAAATGTCTTATTACTATTATATATATATATATATATATATGAAGCTTATGAAGCATTCTGAAATACCTTCCCAATTAAGGTAACAGATTTTAAATAAATATTTCATAGAATGTTATTTTGCATTAAAGCTAATATTACAAGATGTTTTGCCTACAGTATCACCAGATTGATTTTACTTTTCCACGAACATCATTATCATGTTTTTTTCTGCCCTCCCTTCTGTGGCTTCCTGGGATCTGGAATGTTCACATCAAAACTAGCAAATAATTTAACATGCCAGTAGAGGCTTCACAATGTTTTCTTACTTCCCTTCTTCCTCCCTTCCCCTCCCCTTCTCTTCATCTCCCTGCTTTCCTCTCTCTCTCCAATTAGAAAGTAAGTCCTTGCCAGATGTGGGCATTATTCTTAGTATTGGTAGGGAACAGGACAATCAGGGAACAGGACTGATTGGGAACAGGACAATCAGGACCTCTACTTTTGTTGACACCTTGTAATGAGGAGGGATGTTGAATAGAACAGCCGCACTAGGCTTATATCAAAGAAGCCCAAATAAAGGAGGTAAGACACAGATTCTGGAGCTGTTTCAATCTTGGCTCTGTAACTGATAAATGCATGACTTGAGATGGTGTGTAATCTTCCTGAGACCATTTTTAAAAAATCTACAGACAAGGAATAATAATAAGAAGGAGGAGGAGGAAAAGAAGAAGAATACTGCTTTATCGGTTCCCCAAGAATACTAGTGGAAATAAATATTTATAACCATGCAATTGAATATTATAAAGTCTCAATAAATGTTAGTTGCTATCATTACTGATATGATTATGTATTGTTAAAGGTTGGGCTAAACAATGTACCTGTGCTTAAGGAGTTCAGCTGGATTTGAGAACTACCAAAATATCTTCCTATAACTTATAAAAATAATGGTCTTTAATGACCAAAAAAATATTCACCAGGAATCCAATAGACTTGGAATAGTATAGTTGAAAATGGCCAATAGTATGATTTTCTTCCCAGGGCGCTTCCAAATTAGGGGGACAAAGGTGAGTTTATCAACCAATACATAACGTAACGCACCTGTGCTGCTCCAGAGTGAAGGAGCCCCACACAGCACATGCCTCCCAGCTCCTAATTGGCTGCCTCTTTTATCTGCTTCTTTTCAACCTGAAAGAGGTCAAGAAAGCATTGCAGAGAAAAAAGAGCATATGCAGTATAAAAATGACAACGGAGAAACTCGAAATCTTGAATCATCTGGTGAATAAAGGGTAGATCATTCATTCTTGGACACACATTTATTTTGAGTTCCAATTATTATTGCTGAATCCGTGCAAGAGGTAACATATGAAGCAAGGCTGACAACTTTGTTCATCAATGACCCAGGGAATGAGAACAGGGAAAATAAAAGATAGCTTGTGAAATGAGTCACTGCTGGGTTTTATGTTGGCATTTCTGAACATACTGTTTTTGCCTATATCCTTTTATGCTCATTACTGAAATTATAGGGAAAGATAAATGAAGGAAGCCTACACAAAGAGCTTCAGGATCACCATGACTGTTATTTGAAGAATAATGATTTGCATTTCATTGCAGAGATAGAGTGATTCCATTAACACAAAAAGTTGGCAAAAAAGGATGTAGGTCATAGAGGAGGTGACTTAGTTTGATGAGTAGTGCCATTAATAGCAACAGCCCTGAATTAGGAATCAGGGATCCTGGCAGACAGTCCAAAACATCTCTAGCTGGCAGGACAGCCCTGGACCACTGAGGAAATAAATCCTTGAACCCTCCCCCACCCCACCCTGTGCTTTACTGTATCATGTGCAGGGGGCCTTTAGAACCTTTCTCATATTTCTCGAAAGGAGTTGTGCCAATCAAAGGAGAAATGGCCACTGAGCTTCTCCTCATCAGCTAAAACAACAAACTGCTGTGAGGATATCAATAATTCATTTAAGTAAATCCTATTGATGTTTTTGTTTGAATGTATGCTTTTATAAAGGATAGTTTTGTTTTTAAATCTGTAAGTCTCAACTTAACCTTGATTTGTAAATACCATATTTTAAAAAATCAGTAGAGTCACACTTTCCCCATTCCTTTTTCTCTCCACCTGTCTTTTTCCTCTGGCTGTATTTTGCTGGAAACATACGCTGAATTCTAAACCCTTTCTACTCCTAGTGTCTAAAGTATGGCTAGGCATGGGCAGCTTTGGTATCTATCAGGAGTTTATTAGAAATGCAGAGCCTCAAGCTCCACCTTTCGCCTGCTGAACCAGACTTTGCATTTTAATCGCAGCACTTTGGGAGGCCGAGGCGGGCAGATCATGAGGTCAGGAGATCGAGACCATCCTGGCTAGCATGCAGGAACCCCGTCTCTACTAAAAATATAAAAAATTAGCCAGGTATGGTGGCGGGCGCCTGTAGTCCCAGCTACTCGGAAGTCTGAGGCAGGAGAATGGCGTGAACCCAGGAGGCGGAGGTTGCAGTGAGCTGAGATCCCGCCTCTGCACTCCAGCCTGGGCGACAAAGTGACACTCCATATCAAAAAATAAAAATAAATTAAAAAAATGAAAAAAAAGAGTAAAGACCGAAAACAAAGCACACAAACTCTCAAAGCTGGGCTGGGGGTCGGGGAAGTCTCTGGTGATCTAGTCCAGATTCCTCCTCTTAAACTGAGAGGAATACTAATATGGCCAAGGTTATATTCTTACTGAGCCAGGAGCAGAACTTAATCTGCTGACTTGAGTCATGGGCATTTTTCAACACCACCATGCTGGCAAAAATTTACTTTGCTACTGAACTTTTCCATTTTCTCTCTCTGGCCACAGAAAAGATAATCAGGTTCTCTGGGTCACCCTTGGTGACTTTGTCTGTGACTCTCAGGATCCTGTGTGCATGTACTTATTTATAGTAGAAAACAACCATCAACTGCTCAGTGGAGACCAAGGCCATCTAGACTGCGCTAGTGGTAGCTTGGCTAATTCACTACCCTTTGCCTCTGGCTCCTCAATTATGGAGCAGAGTATGTTTCATCTTTACAGAGACCTTTGACAGTCTTAGCTGAAAAGTCTCTGAGAAGTGAAGAGCATTACTGTGCCCAGCAAGTGAAAACCACACCATTCTGCGAACTCTCTCTGTATCTGGAAATGAAACTGAAATTCACAGCTGTCATTGGTCTGAGTCATATATTACCCAGCAGTTTATTCCCACAGGCCCAGCCAAATTTGTTTTGCAGTTTATGAGCTCTACGCACTTGGTTCTCTGTGGAAATAACTGTATGATAGAAAGAACAATAGATTTGTGGTTAGAAGTTCTGGCTTTGAGTCCCAGTTCCTCCACTTACTGCTTGTGTGCCTATAGGCTGCTATTCCAACTCTCTGGGCTTCTGTTTTCTCCTTTTAAATAGCCTTAATGCTGCTTATATCAAGATATTCTCCTCCAGTGTTTGCTATTGACGCTGTATTTTTCATCTGCCTCAGTGTAGAAGTCATCTTTCCACTTTCCCAGTGTTCATAATTTTTTCCCTTTTCTAAGACCACTAATTTTTCATTTTGCTGTCCATGTGGCCCCAGGGAATGCGACTCTACTCTCAGCTCTTCCAGAAGAGTATGTGACCATGCTGAGGCCAATGAGCACACTCTGTGTCCTCTGTTCTCAAAAACTGGGTTCAGTAGTTGACATGTGAACCAATGCACTAGCCCAGTGGGATGGTCCCAGGACTGGCCAGTCAATGCTGCATCCAAGAGTTTCACTTCCTCTTCACTTTGCAAGGAACAAGATACATGCAATTGTTATGACCATTTGCTTCCACAAGAGACACCAACTTGGGACAAAACTGACACACTGAGGTGGCAGAGCTGAAAGAACTGGCACCTGGGAACCACAATTAACTTCTGGATCAAACCACACCTAAAAGCAACTTTATCTCTGTACTTTTCAGTTATCTGAACCAGTTCTCTTCATTGCTTAAACAAGTTTGAGTGTGTCTATTTATACACCAGGAAACCTAATCATGTAGACTAATACAAACATTGTGGTCACAACAATGTTTTTCTAAGTAGCCAACTTTTCACACATTTTTTAAAATATTATTTATGGCCGGGCGCGGTGGCTCAAGCCTGTAATCCCAGCACTTTGGGAGGCCGAGACGGGCGGATCACGAGGTCAGGAGATAGAGACCATCCTGGCTAACACGGTGAAACCCCGTCTCTACTAAAAATTACAAAAAACTAGCCGGGCGAGGTGGCGGGCGCCTGTAGTCCCAGCTACTCGGGAGGCTGAGGCAGGAGAATGGCGTGAACCCGGGAGGCGGAGCTTGCAGTGAGCCGAGATCTGGCCACTGCACTCCAGCCTGGGTGACAGAGCGAGACTCTGCCTCAAAAAAAATAAAAAAATAAAAAATAAAATAAAATAAAATAAAATATTATTTATAATTTACTCCATTCCAAAAAACTTAGCATGGGATGTTGTTTAGACAACCAATGCTAAGGGGTTCTTTGAATACTGAGGTTAAATAGATATGTGTGTGTGTATGTGTGTGTGTGTATGTGTGTTGTAAACTGCGAAGTACTCACAAATCTAAAATATCATTGTTTCACAGAGTAGTGAGTCTTAAGGAAACACACTGGTCTTGGTCTTACTTTATTTGAGGTAAATAAACTAAAGGAATCTATAGGTCTTATTCCCCAAATAGTGAGTATACACATACACAGAATTTCGTAGAGTTCATGGACAAACTTCACAGGTCATTTATTATGTCTTCAGGACTGATCTTTTAGAATTGATTCTCAATGTATAGTTTATGGGCACATAACAAAGATTTTTAAAACCACACATTGTCCTAAGCACCAATGCATTATAAGAATTCCTCTATTGAATGTATCATATTAGAAATTCCCACCTCTAAGCAATATTAGAATTCAGTCAAATCTCCATTACAATTAAAGCCACAATTAGAGATGTTTAGCTGAAGTCAATGGTCCCATGCTTCTCTTTTGACCTGCCTTCACATTGCTCCTTAAATTATTTCATAATAAGGTGGGAAAATTTTTGACGGCTGTCTAAAACACAGATTGAAGTGGAAAACTACCACAATAATTGAATTCAATATTTTATTTGTGGAATCATTTTATATCCTCTGAAAGCAACTCAAGAGATTCCTATAGCTCCCTCTTCCAATCAAACCTCAGAAAGGAGAGGGCAGCAGACAAATATGGGAAAAGGGAGGCAGGTTTAGTGTGAGTAACAAAGTTATTTCTATCCTTCCCCCAGCTCATCCACTACAAACCTTGTGCCACAAAAAATCTTTTGCACAAAAAAGCAACAGTGAATTTATGATGCAAGCTTGGGCCAAGAGCTGGAATTTTGGAGTCAGAAAAACCATAATTTGAATTCCAATTTTCCAACCTTCTTGTTATGTAATATGGGGAATTTTCTTAATTGATTTCTAACTGCTACCCCTGCTTTTGCTATTTCCCTTCTTTAAAGTCTTTTCTCAATGTCCTTCTCATTGCCTATGCCTCTCCAGCTATGCCAAAATGTGCTAATGGACTGTCTGTAACAGTCATTCTCAGACAGTTACAGGGCTCACTCCCTCACCTTCGGGCATTTGCTTCCATCTCACAGTTTCATGGAGGGAAGCCCTGACCACCATGTTTAGTACTGCAACTCCCTCATATTGCTCTAAATTTTATTTTCCTTAGTCCATATTATCTTGGACAGCCTATGTGATATTAATATATATGTAAACATTGTGTTTATTATACCATTCTTTGCCAGGTTATAAACTCTGCAGAGGTAGGAGAAGGTGGGATTGATCTAATTCTCCGGTGTCACCCCATCACCTAAGAGTGTCTGGCATAATAGGAACTCAAAGCACATTTGAGTTACATAATTAAATATATTAATCTCTGTGAATTTTATTAAATTGGAAAATTGGACAATATAACATATTCTCGCAAAGTTTTTCACACGTTAAAATATTTTTATTTGCCTACTATGTTGACCAAATAGTTGGTTAATAACTGTATCTTCCCTGTATCCTTCCCTAAGCACATTGTAAGATATTTGACAGGCTGATACTGTGCTTGAGAAACCATATTCTTCATTCTCTGAATCTTCATTTAGTGTTTGGGCAACCAATAATTCTACATGATATGGTGAAGATTATGTGCTATGTCTTGAGGACAAAGTCAGCATATGATTATTTTAAGAAACAGGAATGCTGAAATTTGAAAGCAGGTGAAGGTCTGAAGCACAAATAAAAACAGGAAAAAAATGTTAAAGTGAGATGGTTACAAGTGCTGTTTAGTTACGTTTAAGCTGAGCCCTTCAATCCATGTTATCCCCTGAGGCAGAGAGAGAACAAACCATCAAGATCAAGGAAACAGTTGTTAGGACCCAACCTGAGAGATAATTGGGTCAAGATTTTTGTTTGAGGGAATTTTACTTCTGGAGATATAAGGATTCTTATGGCTTTTGGAAGAAGTATTAAAGGTTTGTCTCTCTCTTTCACACTGCTTTCTTATTTTTAGAGCAGGTTGCGTCAAAATTAAAGATTCACAATCCCTGATAATTAGAAGTGCTGACATAGATTGGTCATATTCATGGAAAATTATTAATCCAAGTGTGAAGTGTATGCTGTTTATAAAGTACTTCCCAATTTGGGGTTATTTCTAAGGACAGCGAATCTTGGTAACATTTAGACAAATATGGAAACAGGGGTAGACTCAAGTGACTTCAAGAAGGACAAGGATACAATGCTCAGGACCAGGCAGACAGAAAGGGGAGCAGAAGAACACCTGAGGGGTAGGAGAAAGCAGTTTGTGGCTAGAGCTATTCTATGACCAGAATAATTTTTTCTAGTTTTTCAGGTTTTAAATTTTTTTTATTTTTACTTTGATAATTCTGTCCTTTGCTAAGCAAAGGTTATTGTGGTTTTGTAGTATAACTTGTCAGTCTTTTCTGTTATTGCTTGTGGTTTTGAGTCATAATTGGGCAATTTTTCCCTCTAAAAGATTATAGCAAAATTTACCCACTTTCCCTAATACCAGTATGAGTTTATATTTTCCATTAAAATCAATACTAAGAATTATTTTCTTTCAAGATATTGGATAATTACTGTGTGCTTAGAACTGGACATGAACTAACCGACTTAGGCTTCCTTACAATTTTGAAGTACAGACTTTATGTATTCTATGCATGTGTGTATCAAAGGAGAAATTGAGAGTCAGAGAATTTAAGTGAATTCTAAAGGTCATGAAGATCATAAGTAGCAGTGCGCAGAGCCATGAGTTCAGTCCACCTCTAATTCTGGAGTACTTAAACACCATGGGATGCTGGTTTCCTGAAAGACACACAGTCAGAATAAGACATATATAGGGTGGGGTAATGGTGAAGGAGAATGAGTGACAAGTTGTACCATTTTATGGAGAAGACAGCCACAATAAGGTAAATTCCATAAGTCCTAAAGAATATCACCTTGTTTGGCTTTGGGTATTTCCTCTCACCAACACAATAATTTACAAAGAATCTGATAATTGCTCAACAATTAGAATTTGTCAGTTTCACTGTTATCTTCCACTACTATCATTTCTCTGTGTACTTTCTAAATACTACCTATGTTTACTTTCAAGAGGAAAGAGAGCTCACATATAACAAAACCTCAGAACTGATAAAAGAGTGCCTGAAAGTATATCTTAAAATCCAGGCTTATCCACTGGGCTCAGAGCTTTAGATGTGATAAATCATATATAATGCAAGAGCAAAAGAGTTAGAGAAAGTTCACCAAAAATCATTTGAACTTCCATTAAGAGAGTGTTAACAGCTGTCTCTCCTCCATCACACCACTAAGCATCTCATTATCATTAGCTCTCTTTGTGGATTTTAACCATTGTCTTTTCATCTAAACACCACTTCATGCTCTGACCCAACAAATGCAATTCTGACCCCATTAACCTGGTTGGTGTTAACCTTGGAATAATACAAAGATGAAACTAATCTCCATATTGATGGTGAGTTGGAGTCTTATTTAAGTTTGATAGTTGAGTTTTCTGGCCGTGGTCATGGGCTTTACCCTTCAAGTAGGTCAACCAGCATCACTTGGAGACCCAGAGTTTGTGTAAAGGAATGGCAGTGAATAAATGGATATGAAGTCCCATTCATCAGTAGAAAATACACTAGAAGTTAATGTTCTTCAGCATAGTGGAAAGAGCCTTAGAGATGATCCCACCTTAACCAAGTGGCAATGAAAACACAGAGGAGAGGGTAGATTGGAGGGTAGTTGTACATTTTTTAACAGCTATATGAAAAAAAAAAAGCTATATGAACTTTGTTGTTGTAAGGTTGACATATTTAGTAAATAAAAATATAGAATTCCCAGTTATATTTGAATTTCTGATAAGCAAAGAATAATTTTTTAGTACACGGTCCAATGTAATATTTAGAAAATATGTATACTAAATAAAAATCGTTGTTTATATGGATTAGAAGTTTACCTGGGCATAGTAATTTCTTTTTTTTTTTTTTTTTTGAGACGGAGTCTCACTCTGTCGCCAGACTGCAGTGCAGTGGCATGATCTTGGCTCACTGCAACCTCCACCTCCCTGGTTCAAGTGATTCTCCTGCCTCAGCCTCCCGAGTAGCTGGGACTACAGGCGTGTGCCACTACGCCCAGCTAATTTTTGTATTTTTGGTAGAGATGGGGTTTTATCATGTTGGCCAGGATGGTCTCCATCTCCCGACCTTGTGAACTGCCCACCCTAGCCTCCCAAAGTGTTAGGATTACAGGCGTGAGCCACTGCATCCGGTGGCATAGTAAAATTTATCTGCAGTCCTAGTCATGGGCCATGTCTGGTTTTAGGATTTTGGCAGCTACACACCTACACAATTATCTGGGTAACAGTGGAATATGCTCTCCCTCTATGAACACAAAGGAAATGTAATAGAAGCTGCTTTCTCTATGTTCCAAGTATTTCACCATCTGCCAGATTTTGAGGGATAGAATAAAATCCTGCCTGTAAAATCATAATGTTTTCATTTCTCCAGTGCAGTGAATATTTAGTCTTGCTGTTCACAAAATGGTATTAATGAGAAGGGAGGTCAGTGGATTATTTCCCTTAAGGTCCAGTTAGCACTTAAAAGAATCATGACATTTTACAGCTCGGAGGGACCAAACCATAATTCTGTGAAACTCCCATCTTTTCAAATAAAGAACTGGAGTCCCCAAGCAGTTGAGAGACTTGTCAAAGGTCAAATGGTAAGTGGCACTGATTCTGTGACCCACTGTACCGGGTCAAATATGAGTATTTTGTTATTTAATTTTCACCGCCAGCCTGAGAATAAGTAATGTTACGGTGGTGCAAAAGTAATTGCGCTTTCAGGCTGTGAATTTTAAATCATTATAACTAGGCTCAAACACATCTCTATTAATCAAAATAGGGATTATTACAATCAACACACATTTTTGCCAACAATAAATAAGTGTTTATCGCTGTAGTGTAAAAATTTTTGCTTTGGAATGTGACAAACTCTGGGAAAACATTTTCTGCATCTTGCTGGTTGTGGAAGCATTTTTTCTGCAAAAAGTTATGGAGATGCTTGAAGGAGTGGTAGTTGGTTGGTGAGGGGTCAGGTAACTATGGTGGATGAGGCCAAACTTCGTAGCCCAATTCATTCAACTTTGGAAGCATTGGTTGTGTTATGTGTGGTCAGGCATTGTCATGGAGAAGATATGGGCCCTTTCTGTTGACCCATACCGGCTGCAGGCACTGCAGTTTTCAGTGTATCTCATCAGTTTCCTGGGCATACTTCTCAGATGTAATGGTTTGCCCGGGATTCAGAAAGCTGTAGTGGATCAGACTGGCAGCAGACAACCAAACAGTGACCATGCCCTGCTTTTGGTGCAAGTTTGGCTTTGGGAAGTGCTTTGGAGCTTCTTCTCAGTCCGACCACTGAGCTGGTCATATAAAATCCAATTTTTGTCCCACGTCGCAATCCAAGAGAGAAATGGTTCATTGTGGTTGCGTAGAATAAGAGAAGATGATACTTCAGAACGACGATTTTTTTGATTTTCACTCAGCTCATGAGGAGCCCACTTATCGAGCTTTTTCACCTTTCCAATTTGCCTCAAATGCTGAATGACCATAAAATGGTCACCTTTGAGTTCTTCGGCAACATCTCCCGTAGTTGTGAGAGGATCAGCTTTGACAACTGTTCTCAGTTGGTCGTTGTCAACTTCCAGTGACCGGTCACTACGCTCCTCATCTTCAAGGCTCTGGTCTCCTTTACAAAACTTCTTGAACCACTACTGCACTGTATGTTCATTAGCAGTTCCTGGGCCAAATGCATTGTTGATGTTGCAAGTTGTCTTTGCTGCTTTACAACCCATTTTGAGCTAGAATAAGAAAATTGCTAGAATTTGCTTTTTATCTAATACCATTTCCATAGCCTAAAATTAACAGCAAGTAATAACTCATTAGCAAAACAACATAAAGTAAGAGATGCCCATTAAAATGATGTATAACGTAACCACATTTATTTAAGATTGTATTCCAATATCAAAAGGCAAATTCCAACAATGCAAAAATTGCAAATAATTTTACACTCACCTAATATTAACACAATTTTATAGATAAAAAAGGGTCTGAGAGAAGTTAACTAATTTTTATTGAAGAAGAAGGACAGAAAACAGCAGAGCTAAGATGTGAAATGAAAATTGTCTGAATCTTCAGTGCATTCTCGCTTAATATCTAAAAAATATCTCTCTTTCTCCCCACTTCCCCCCTTTTTGTACACACACACACTCCATGCCAACCTCTCCATGGGCATAAATAGTTCTATTGTATAATTTGTATAATGTACCTGTGAAGGAGCCAAAACAAAATCTGTAGATTTCTTAACATAAATCTAGCACCAGGACAGAAATAAACAATTTGAGATGGGCTATGAGTATCACTCCCACCCAGGTACGTCAGGGTTTCAAAACCAGAGGATAGTGCCAGGGTTGGCCTGTGAGTTCTTGAGGGGAACACCGCTATTTTCTTATGTTTTTTCAAGTCCTAGCTTCTACCTCATTAGCAAAGTTTTCAATAAAGTTAAGAATTGTACTATTCCTTGCATTTTTAATAGACTTTATTTTTTAGAGCAGTTTGAGGTTCACAGGAAAATTGAACAGAGTATACAGAAGGTTCCCATATACTCCTAGACCCCACATTTGCACATCCTTTCCTACTATCAACATCCCTTACCAGAATGGTACATCAGTTGCAGCTCTTGAACATACATTGGCAAGTCATTATCACCCAGAATCTACAGTTTACATTAGGGTTCATTCTTGGTGGTATCTATTCTATGGGTTGTGTCAAATGTACAATGACATGTATCCATCATTATGCTTATTATTGCCTGCATTTAAAGTCTGCTTCTGAGTTAGCAATTGCAAGTCTAACTGAAATTTCTCTTAGAAGATAAAGCACCTTGACATGCTGTCAGAAATCTTGGGCCATAATATAGTTAATAAAATGTTTAAGCAGGAAATAATACAATTTTATAAAAGTAATTGGTATTGGCCAACAGATGTAGCTTTGACAACCTCTACTAGATTTCCAAATATTATATCTTAAAATTTGCTTTAGGAAAAGTATATAATATTACAGTATTAAATAAATATATTTAAATGTCTAAGTAATCAACTTTATGGGAGTCCAGAGTGAGTCTAAGTTGTTTCTCTGCTGAATATTAATTTGTGTTTTAGTAAATATTATCTTGTTCGCTACAGACCTATGAACATTTAGTACAGCAGGAAAAAAAGACCAAATTTTATACTTACTGCCAATATATAAGAATGATATTTTCACTATACTTTCTTCTCAAAAATAAAATGATTCAACTATGGAGGGTAATCTGGAGTAAAATGACCTTTATTAACCTAAACACTCTTGTGCTGGATAACTTGGGCAGAGCATGCTAGCAAGCTCATATTGGTCAGCTCACTTTTGATGTTGGAAAAGAAACACTTTCAAGGTACTGTCATTAAAAAAAAGTCCACGTTTTAAATTTTATCAGAACATTTATAAGAAGTTTAAATTTCTTAATATTTTTCCCCTGAAAACATATTTATTGACTTAACAACTAACTCCCTGGAATATTTGGAATACTCAAGAACTTTAAATGAACCTAGGCCAGGCTTTAATGTGTGTGACAAATTCTGCTGGCTCAGGAGTTTCTAAATAAACTAAGATAATATAATTAAAGAATGAGAGTGCTGGTAGAATTCATAGTGTTGGCCCTATCAGTTCAATTATTAACAGATAGCCATATTCAACTAATTGAAAAGTTCTGTTGAGGATATCACCAAAGAATATTTCATATCTTTCAATTTGTTTCCATCACCACTTTTACACTCCTGTCCAAACTTATTTCCGACCTGGTCTGCAATAGCCTCTGATCCTAGTTTCCACAGCCCATCCTGGTCCATTGTCCCTCCCTTAAATTAATCCCATCTGTGGTTTCCTGCTAGTGTAAACTTTATAAAATACATTTGGATGAATTATCTCATAGTTTCCCATTACCCTTATGATGAAGAAAAAACAACAAAACAAAACAAACCTTCCTCTTCCCTAGAAGCCCTGAATGATTTAGCCACTGCTAACTCCACCATGAGTTTTATACTACAACCAGCTACTTATTCACGAAACTCTACTTACAGTAGTCTTATCTCTCACCCTTTAACTCGTCAAGACCTTCCCAGTCCCAAAGCATGCTGTTCACCTTGCTTCTTCTTTTCTTGTATTTTCTGGTTAATTTCTGCACATCCTTCAAGTCTTACCCTACATGTCTCTTTCCCAGGGCATCCTCCTCTGACGTCCCTAACACAGAGGTTAGGTAACTATGCTATGAGCTCTCACGGCAAGCTGAAATTTTACTTTGTAGCACATAACCACAATTTTATTCTAACAAGTATTATTGTATTGGTGTAATGTGTTTTTTTCCCCTCCACTAAGCTCCCTGAAACCACAGGTGTCTTGTTCATCACTGACTTCACTAAAATCCCGGTTGAAAAATTAAAATTTCCTGAAGAGACTGAAAAGAATTCTAATTCCTAGACCATGCCCCAGGTCAATTAAACAAAAGTTTAAGTGCTGGCCTGAGTATCAGTACTTTTTAAAACTCCCCATTATTTTATTTTAAAGCTCTTAAAGTGATTCAAATGAAATTCAAGGTTAAGAACATCTGACTTTACACAATACTTGTCATAAAATAGATGCTTAAGAAGCATTTGTTGTAATAAAGTGTAGATTAGAAATATTGGGATGGCCCCAAGACAAGGCATTTACAGGGAAGCAAAATAAATAGCCAAGTTTAAATAAAGTAGAAAATCCTGAGGAACCCTCTCAATAGGTTAGACGTCTTAACCCAAGGAGATTAAAAAAAAAATCATTATTCATATTCACTAAGACAACACAATCTAAGTAAAGCTATATCTGACAAGTAAGTAAAGTAAGTATAACAACAAAATGGAAGATAAGAAACTTGTTATAAATAAAAGAGTCATCTCCCAGTAGAAAAATAAATGTTTGTTTGGATTGGGGAGCAGTAAGAGAGAAATTACAGAGGTGTGAGATTTGGGACCATCTGTATCCACAGAACTTAACTAACAGGACTGAGAACTGAAGCCATCTCTGTCAACATGACTTAACCACCTTTTCCAGGGAAATCTTTCTCAGAAAGATAAGACTATAAACCAATACATAGCTTCCCTGTTTGCTTCACTAAATTCCTACAAACCAGTATATCTGAACAAACAGTTTTCTCATTTGGGCAAACAGTTCTCCTATGAGGACATTAGATTGCTCATGTAGGCAAATATCTCATTTGTCAAACTCACTTCAAGACTCTCATCTTGCTGGGACCACCAATTGTAAATTATTATACTATTTACTTTGTCTTATCCTAATTAGTTTCTCACTTTGAGATGCTTGCCTTAAGCTACTTGAGCCGTGACATCAAAACCTTCTAATCTTCTGCTGACTTTCCCATTTGGAAGACCCGTTAAGTTTCTTTCAAAATGAGAACCTTTCTGAAAATCCTTTGACATTGATCAGATTTGAAAAACTATCTTCAGTAGAAACAGGTTTTGCTAATATGAATACTATCTTTTCTCTGTCTACAACATAGACAAATTCTAAGAATAAAGTTATGATGAGGGTTTGCATTTCACTTCTAAGCCAGGACTTTATTACATGTGCATAAGAATTTAACAAGTGGTGTGTCAAGACATTAATGTGCCTAAATGAAACCAAAAGAGCAAATCTCATCCTTAATTTGGAGAGACTTGTGCTCCATAGGAGGTAGGGAGTCCATGGTACATATGGCCTTAAAAACAAGTGTAGTCTCTCAACCTGTGAATGTACAAGATAGTACAGAGACTTGTTCTCTGAGGCTCTAAGTGCTTTCAACTCAGAAGGTGTGTATAGAAAGCCTTGCTTTAGCCACAGGTACCAGCTATATTTTTGAAGTGCTCTTATGTTGATATCACAATTGGTTAGGACCCAAAGGGAAGGCAGGGTAAATGATTAGCATCCTCTATCCTCTGGCAAAATGCTATGCATCAAGTCAATATCTGTATCTTACTAGTCAGCAAATAGATCAACAAAGCAAGTTTTTATTTGGCCCAGATAATTAGAGTAAAAGCAAGACAAAAAAATTAGGTTGTGGTTCAAGTTATAAAACTCTATTTCTTTTAATCACATATCTTAACAAGGGCATTTGGAATTTATATTAGGCCATTATTGCATTGCTGTAAAGAAATACCTGAGACTGGGTAATTTATAAGAAAAGAGATGTAATTGGTTAATGGTTCTGCAGGCTGTGCAAGAAGTGCAGTGCCAACTGCTTTTCAGGAGGTCTCAGGATGCTTCCAATCATGGCAGAAAGCAAAGAGGGAGCAGGCACATTACATAGCAAAAGCAGGAGGAAGTGAGGGGAGCGAGGTGTCACACTTAAACAGTCAGATCTTGTGAGAAGTCACTCACTATGGTGAGGACAGCACCAAGGGAATGATGTTAAATCATTCATGAAAAATCTATCCCCATGATTCAACTACCTCCCACCAGGATCCATCTCCAACATTGAGGATTACGCTTCAACATGAAATTTGGGTGTGGCAAGTAACTAAACCATATTATTCCATCCCTGGTTCCCCCCAAATCTCATGTTCTTCTCATATTCAAAATACAATCATCCCTGCCTGATAGTCCCCACAAAGTCTTAATTCATTCCAGCATTAATTCAAAAGTCTCAAGTCCAAGACCGAAGTCTTTTCTGAGACTCATCTCCTACCTATGAGCCTGTAAAATCAAAGCAAGTTGTTTATTTCCAAGATCCAATGGAAGTATAGGCATTAGGTAAACACTGCCATTCCAAAAGGCAGGAATCAGCCAAAGGAAATGGGCTACAGGTCTCATGCAAGTTTGAAACCCAGCAGGGCAGTCATTAAATCTTAAAGCTCCAGAATGATCTCCTTTGACTCCATGTCCCATATCCAGAGAACACGGCTGTGAAGGGTAAACTCCCGAGGCCTTGGGCAGCTCCACCTCTGTGGTTTTGCAGTGTTCAGGCCCCACAGCTGCTCTCACAGGTTGGGGTTGCATGCTTGTGACTTTTCCATGTGCAGGTTATAAGTTGCCAGTGGCTTTACCTTTCTGGAATGTGGAGGTTTGTGGTCCCTTTCTCACAGCTCCACTAAGAAGTGCCCTTGCAGAGACTGTGTGGGGCTCCAACCCCACATTTCCTTCCCACATGGCCCTAATAGAGTTTCTCTGCCAGGGATCCAACTCTTCAGCACCCTTCTGCCTGGACATCCAGACTTTTCCATACATCCTCTGAAATCTAGGCAGAGGCTCCCAAACCTCAACTCTTGCACCCACAGGCTTAAAACCACATGAAAGACACCAAGGCTTATGGCTTGCACCCTCGAGAGTGGCAGCCCAAGTTGTACCCAGGTCCCTTTAAGCTGAGACTGGAGCCAGAGTGGCCGGATGGGGAGCAGTGTTCCAAGGATCCACAGGGCAATGGTATCCTGGGTATGGCCCATGAAATCATTCTTCCCTCCTAGGCCTCCTGGCCTGTGATGGGAGGGGCTTCCTTGAAGATGTCTGAAATGCCTTTGAGGCCTTTTTCCTACTGTCTTGGCTATCAGCACTTGCCTTCCTTTTAGTTATACAAATTTCTCTAGCAAATGGCTGCTCAGCACCCTGCCTAACTTCTTCTGAAAAATGGGCTTTTAATTTCTACCACATGGCCAGCCTGCAAATTTTCTAAACATTTATGCTATGCTTTCCTTGTAAACATAAATTCCAACTTTAAGTCATTTCTTTGCTCCTGCATCTGAGCATAGGTTGCTAGAAGCAGGCAACCCACATCTTGAATGCTTTACTGCTTATAAATGTCTTTCACCAGATGCCCTAACTTGTCACTCTGAGGCTCAAACCTCCACAGGTCCCTATAGTAGGGGCACAATGCAACCAAACTGTGCTAAGGCACATGTGTGACCTTTGCTCCAGTTCTCAATAAATTTTGTTCACAACCATTCAACCAGTCTCTAAGAAGTTCCAAACGTTCCTTCATATTCCTGTCTTCTTCTCAGCCCTCCAAACTCTTCCAACCTCTGCCTGTTACTGAGTTCCAAAGCTGCCTCCACATTTTCAGGTACCTTTATAGGAATGCCCCACTCCTTGACACCAATTTTCTGTATTAGGCTGTTCTTGCATTGCTATAAAGAAATACTTGAGACTGGATATTCTATAAGAGGCTTAATGGACTCATGGTTCTGCAGGCTGTACAGAAAGTATAGCAGCATCTGCTTCTGAGGAGACCTCAGGAAGCTTCCAATTGCAGTGGAAGGCAAAGAGGGAGCAGGCATACATGACAAAAGCAGGAGAAAGGTACAGGGTGAGGTGTCACACACTTTTAAACAGTCAGATCTTATGAGAAGTCACTCACTACAGCAAGGATATCATCAAGGGGATAGTGCTAAATCATTTATGAGAAACCCACCCCCATGATCCAATCACCTCCCACAAGGCTCCACCACCAACACTGGGGATTACATTTCAACATGAGATTTTGTCTGAGCAAATATCCAAACTATACCTGAATCATAAAAAAATGGCCCCATGAGATATTGATCAGAACTTAAAACCATGCAACTTCATCTGTATCCACTTCCTAGCCTCCTTTGATATGAAGCTTCTGATTTCAAATTTTGAGAAAGAATGTTCTTGAATTTTAACTGTTATTTATTGTGTAGTTCAAAATTTTTGTAGATGTAGGTCTGAGCAACAAGAAGAGGTTGTTTTTAATCTTGTCTTCCTTCTGTTCTTTTCTTTCCTCATTCTTTTCTTCCTTCCTTCCACCAAGACTATAAGAACTCTTAAGTAATGATTACCTCAACTGATTTTTTTCATTCACCATGAGAAAGTCTGTACTCGAAATCATATATATTTATATGTAATTTAATTATCAAGTTGGGTTTACTTTAGGCTTCCTGTTTTTTGTTTAAGAAGATAAGTTTGTTTAAGAGTATTTCACACAGGGAAATTATGAAACTACAAAATTTTTCACTAAATAAAATCAAAGTCATCTGATGAGTCTCTTGGGCCATCTGTGTTTATCCAGAACGTTTACTGAGTATCATCTCTTTACCAGACAATGTGGCAAGAGCTGAGCACTAAATTCTGCCATATTCACTCATTACAGCAAAGGTATTACATTTATTCCAGAGTTACAAATGGCATCATACTTCCTGCTGGTCCATGTTACCTCTAATCTTAACATAAGTATACTTTTATATTTATTATTTTAATCTCTCCAACAGTCTTAAATCTCTTTAATAATTTTTAATCTCTTTAATAATCTTAAAAATTACATTACCTAAAGCAATAATGAGAGTCTCTTCCAGAAAGAAAACAAAAAACAAATTTCTTTAACTTTACCTTCTAAAATAATTTCTCTTTGATAAAGAAGTTACTTTTCTTCTTTGTTTCTTATCTATTCATAATGAAGGCTGTAGTGCATGTGCACGGGAATTCAAAAAGATGTCATAACATATGAGAAGATGAGGTCGAAAAGATAGAAGTGTTGAAAGGAAACTTTTGTGAATGAGAGATTAGACTTTTCAGTTTTAATAGACATGGCTGATCTAAGACTGATGGGTAGAGAAATAGACATTAGCTCAATCGAAGAAAGAGCATTCTCACAATTAAAGCAATAAATAAAAGGGAATGCAATTTCTCATGAAGTCTTTGTCTCTGGAGTTATCAGGAAGAGACCAGGTAACCACTTAATGAGTACATCCAAGTGAAAGAACAGGGAAGAGGATTGATTTAAATTGTTCTTTACCAAAGTGTGAGACTTCTAGGTAGTAGTTATTAAGTAAGTGGCATCTCTTGCTTGTTACCAGGAGAGGATGTTTGAGCACTTCTGCCCACTGCATCTTGTTATCAGAGTCACCAAGGAAGCCACAACTTAGTCAAACACTGAACGGAACAACATTTTATTCATATAGGGAAGTGACAGAGCAAGATTGGCTTCAGGAGTGGGCACCAGTCCCTATGGCCAGTGGATCCTTTCTGGCAGCCAATGAAAGGCAATTAGCCAGCACTCCTCTTGTGTCACAATGTTTTACTTAAAGACAACTAATTATATACGTTAACCACATACACAGAATACCTTCACAACAAAATCTAAATTAGTGTTTGACTAAGCAACTAGGCACCACAGCCTAGCCTAGTTGACATGTAAGATTTAAGCAATATGGAGTCTAAGGATAATATTACCATTTGTTTTTTTGAAAGGGGAAGAGTTTGGAGCTGGGGCAAACATTAACTTCCAACTACTCTTTTCAACTTGCAGGTTTATATAACCTTGAAACAATTACCTACCACCCTTGAAAACGTGTGTACTCATCTGAAAATGAGAATATACTACTGTTTATTTTACATAGTTGATTAAAGAATACATGGAAGAATTCTTATAAAGTATGAAATAAAGTGCATAGCCCTTAGTAAATGCTCAATAATGGTGAAAATAAAGAAGAAATATGTAGACATTACTTTCAACTTGACAAGAGCTATTTTGATATCTATGCAATCAACATTACTCAGAATTGAAGAAAAATGTGTTCTGAATTTTTTTAGTATTTCTCCCATAAGCAAAAGTCTGGGTTATTAACAAAGTACTAGTCCAGTTTCTAATTTAGTAAAATATTATTTCAATCCACTACTGGAATACATTTGCTTACTGTAACTTACAATATATCAACTCAGCTGTAGAATTTTAAAACTCTTGTATTATTTGGAGTGAGTTATATTGTGAATTTTCTACTTATTTCTCTTATTTTATCTACATCTAACCTAGTTTATAATCCACTCAGGTTTCAGAGGTATTTTTTCATATTATGTATGAAATATATATAATGTATATTTTATTAATTAAGGAAAGTTCATAATTTTGAATTGATATTTTCAATCTTGAAAGTATTTATCCATATAGTTTGAAATCAATTTTTAAAAAGGTTTTTTTTGATAAAAATGCTAAAATAAAAAATCATATTGGTTAAAAATTTAGGCAATATGTAACAATCCCAAAAAGTTACAGAAAGGCAAAAACTAAATTTCACCACATGACAGCTTATTAACATTTGTCTACATCATTTTAGATCTTGCTTATGCAAATAGGCAAATAAGTCTTTTTGTATATTGCAGTTCCAATGGAGAAATGAATGAAAAAATGAATGGGTGGTGGAGACAGAGTAATAAAGATAAAATAAATAAGTGATGAGAGAGAAACACAAAGGGATAATCAGATAAAAATGGGATCACTGTAAAATTATTCTGAAAGTTTCATGGTAAATTTAGTTTAATTTAAATTTAACAATTAATATAGTGTAGAGAGGATGAAGTAATTGCTAATTGTAAATGTTTTTTACCACAAGAGAAAACATTCTTAAGGTAACCCTGTAAAGTTAATAAAGATGTTATTTAAAAGAGCAAGAGGTAGTCTTCTTATTTTTACTAATACTACAAGATTAATGATTGGACCTTTTCTGTTCACCAGTGAGACACATTGCTGATTTTGGCAAGAAAGATGAAAATACTGAAGATCAGATGTTGAGCTGCTTACCTGTGTCTCAGGTCCATGCTTTGTCTGCCTGGCACATAAGAGGTGTTGAAAGAATTTCTTAGCATTAATCAGTGAACGAACTTCTGGAGAGGGGAGGGAGGAGACTATTGTAACCTCTACATAGTCTTGTTAAACTGAAATTTTTACACTTCATCTGGCCTCTAGAGTTTACTTACCTTAAGGGGGATACTGTTATCATTACTTACTAACATGATATGGTGGGCAAAAAAACTTAGAATCTAGGATTTTTATCTTTGTGCTATTTTATACACATTTGACCTTGGGTCAATCAACTTGTCAGGTGAAAATTTCCCCAGCTTCAAAATCAGGATTATTGGGAGGACTCATTATGTAATTGACTCTAGATCAATGTCTGGAATATAAAAATATTCAATAACTATCATTTTAAAAGACTGGTAGGGATAATATAAACAAGCATATATCTTTATTTTTTAATCTGTGAAATTCTTTAAGATAAGGTTCTATTATATCTGAAACTGTAAGCTCCATTCTCAATGGAGTTTGAATTATGAACTAGGTGAGCATCATGAATAATGCCAACTGAAATTGATTCATTTCTATCTCCATATTGAGGATCCAAACAGTTAGGCAAAACCTTGGGATCCTACAACTAGTAAAGTAATTATGTTTTAGAGTAGCTTAATACAAGGAATTCATTATTTGAACATTATGTGGAACATTTATAGACAAATTCCCTCTGGCTGTACTGGTATCTTACAAATATATTGGGAAATGTCAGCAATTTGCATGTTAGAAATATCTTCTTTGATTTAGAATTTCAAATAGTTTGGTTATGAAATCATACTCCCCACATTCTGCAAAGACTTGGCATGAATGGTTTTGAATATGATTCACAGATAATCTAGGCAAAGCTTATATTTTCTGATCAAAGAAGCTGTGGATATGTAAACATAAGTCATATGCAAATGTAAATAGAAGGTGTCAAGAGATTCTGTTTCCCCTGGAAGCATGGTTTCTAAGTGTCACATCTCTATGCTCTAACAAACCTCCCTATAAATCCAAAGGAGTCCAGTGCTTATTGTCACAAGAGTAGAGAGGACTAAGTAGTGCAATGGGTCACAAGATAGAAGAAGGAAGAAACTGAAAGTTACTAAATAGCTAGGGTGTATCAGGGCTTGGTTCTCTACCTTCATGATCTTGAGTAATCTTCATCGAAGTACTATAAATTCTTCTAGAATGCAGACAAGGAAAGAGAGCCGTGGAAAATTAATAACTTTCCTAGAAGCAAGAAACAAGTAGTTCCTGGGCTTGAATTAGCACTGAAGTCTTTTGATTCGTAATCCTAATTTTGCCTGAAGTGTAAATTGTGTATATTTCATTAATGCAGAAAAATTTCATCATTCTGAATTTATTTTAAGTCTTTAAAATATTTATTATGTAGTGTAGACCCATTATATTAAAACATTTTAATTGTTTTTTTGAAAAAAATAAAATAAGAAATTATAATCATTTAAAATTGAGACAATACATAAAAATGTTCTTCCTACTATACTGTTCTGACTCTAAAAAAATGCTTTAAAATGTTATTTGGCTATCTCTCATTATAAACAATTAAGAAAATAAGCAACCAAATGTATCTTACCATAGTCAATAATTTATGAAATCAGAATTCAATTTTGAATATAGCTGATTGTAAAGTTCATTTTATGCTACTTATCTGCCCTTCCTTTTAGAGTTAAATACTGTGTATTAGCCCCATAAAACTAAGGAATGTATACCTGTGTTCTTCTTTATTAAATTCTTCTTCATTGTATCTCCAGTACATAGTACAGTGCTCGACATGCAGTTATTGTTCAGGCAAATGTATATTAAATTGATGTAAACCATTGAAGATATGGCATCCATGAATCCCATCTGGGAATTCTCCCTCTCTCTCTCTTGCTCTCTAATTCCATTGTAGTTCTATCCCATTGCCTACCTTCCCACAAGCCCTAATTGGTTAAGAACATGGAGAGTAGAAGGAGTGATATTTAGATTGTCCCCAAATCCAAACCCAAATGAAACAATGAGTAACAGGAAGAGGGGGCCTATGGTAAAAACAGAAACTTGAACACTTGTAACGCTGGAATTGAGAATGCACCTTAGAGCAATGACTGCAGTTGGCCTTGCTAACTTTTCTTTATCTTCAAATCCAGAATGCTGGGGTTCCTCTCTAGGGAAGTAGGTCTGAAGGCTCTTGAAAGATTTTCACTGCCTCAATTAGTAGGAAAAGAGATGAGATTATATGATGCAGTAGGCTTGAAAAGACAAATAAGCAATCCCCTTAATTTAAACTAAGTAGGGTAAACAGATTTTTAAGTGTACAAATTTGGGCTTGTGGGTAGGCCAACACAATGAAAGATAGAAAGAAAGAGATAAGAAAACAGTAGCTGGAAAAGACAGCCTAGAAATATATCTCTGTCAAAATAGCCTACAAACAGTGAAATAATATTCTTAGGGGAGATGATGCCTGAGACAGGATTCAAGATGATTCAGAAATGAGTAATTAAATAGCAATCAGTTTAGATGATTAGTATAGAATTAGCTGGCAAAAGGAAAATTTATGTATTACATTGTATTACTGAGAAGTTTTTTCCATAATAAGTTATTGATATGGTTTGGCTCTGTGTCCCCATCAAAATCTCATGTTGAATTCTGATCCTGAGTGTTGGAGGTGAGGCCTGGTGGGAGGTGATTGGATCATGGGGGTAGTTTCTAATGGTTTAGCACTACCCCCTTAGTGCTGTCTCACGAGGAAGTTGTCACAGGATCTGGTGGTTTAAAAGTGAGTAGCATTTCCCCCTTCATTCTCTCTCTCTTCCTTCTGCTTGACCATGTGAAAATGTGCCAGCTTCCTCTTCACCTTTCAGCATGACTGTAAGTTACCTGAAGCTTCCCCCAGCCATGCTTCCTGTACAGCCTGCAGAACCATGAGCTAATTAAATCTCTTTTATTTATAAGTTACCCAGTTTTAAGTAGTTTTTTATAAAAAAGTGAAAATGAAATAATACAGAAAATTAGTACTAGAGAAGTGGGGCACTGCTACAAAAATATCTGAAAATGTGAAAGCAACTTTGGAACTGGGTAATGGGCAGAGGTTGGAACAGTTTGGAGGGCTCAGAAGAAGACAGGAAGATGAGAGCCAAGGTCTGGAACTTCCTAGAGACTTGTTAAGTGGTTTTGACCAAAATGCAGATAGTGATGTGGACAATGAAGTTCAAGATGAGGTGGTTTCAGATGGAGATGAGGAACTTATTGGGAACTGGAGTAAAGGCCACTCTTGCTATGCTTTAGCAAAGAGACTGGCAGCATTTTTCCCCTGCCATAGAGACCTGTGGAACTTTGAACTTGAGAGAGATGATCTGGGGTATCTGGTGGAAGAAATGTCTAAGCAGCAAAACATTAAAGATGTGACCTTGCTGCTTCTAACAGTATATGCTCATATGAATGAATGAAAAGGTTACCTGAAACTGGAACTTATGTTTAAAAGGGAAGCACTGCATAAAAGTTAGAAAAATTTGCAGGCTGACCATGTGGTAGAAAAAAAAAATTCCGTTTTCTGGGGAGAAATTCATGCAGCTGCAGAAATTTGCATAAGTAAAGAGGAGCCGAATGTCAATAGCCAAGACTATGGGAAAAAATGCCTCTAAGGTATTTCAGACCTAAACAGCAGCCCCTCCCAAGACATCAGAGATCTAAGAGGGAAAGGTCGTTTTGTGGGTTAGGCCTAGAGACCTGCTGCTCTGTGCAGCCTTGGGACATGGCACCCTGCATCCCAGTCACTCAAGCTTGAGCTGTAGCTAAAAGACACAAAAGTACAGTTCGGCCCATTTCTTTGGCGGGTACAAGCCTAAGCCTTGGTGGCTTCCACATGGTGCTGGGCCTGTGGGTCCAAAAAAGGCAAGAGTTGAGGCTTGAAAGCCTCCACCTAGATTTCAGAGGATGTATGGGACTGCCTGCATGTCTAGGGAGAAGTCTGCTTCACAGGTGGAGCCCTCATGGAGAACCTCTACTAGGGCAGTGTGGAGGGAAAATGTGGGGTTGAAGCTGCCACATAGAGTCCCCACTGGGTCACTTCCTAGTGGAGCTGTGAAAAAAGGGCCACTATCGTCCACACCCCAGAATGGTAGATCCACCAGCAACTTGCACTGTGTGGCTGGAAAAGCTGCACTCCATACCAGCCTATGAAAGCAGCTGTAGGGGCTATACCCTGCAGGACTACAAGAGCAGAGCAGCCCAGTGCCTTGGAAGCACGCCCCTTGCATCAGTGTGGCCAGGATGTGAAGCATGGAGTCAAAGAAGATTATTTTGGAACTTTAAGATTTAATGGCTACCCTGCTAGTTTTGGGACTTGCATGGGGCCTATAGATCCTTGGTTTTGGCAGATTTCTGTCTCTTGGAATGGGTCTATTAACCTAATCCCTGTACATTACTCATATGTTGGAAGTAACTAGCTTGTTTGCTTTATTTTACAGGCTTATAGGCAGAAGGGACTTGTCTTGTCTCAGATGAGACTTTGGACTTGGACTTTTCAGTTAATGCTGGAATGAGTTAAGACTTTGGGAGACTATTGGGAAGGCATGATTGTGTTTTGAAACATGAGAAGGGCATGCGATTTGGGAGGGGAGAGGGATGGAATGATACAGTTTGGCTCTGTGTCCTCATTCAAGTCTCATGTTGAATTGTGATCCTGAGTGTTGGAGGTGGGGCCTGATGGGAGGTGACTGGATTATGGGAGTAGTCGCTAATGATTTAGCATCATCCCCTTAGTGCTGTCTCTTGAGTAAGCTATCATGAGATCTGGTTGTTTAAAAGTATGTAGCACTTCCCCTTCACTCTCTCTTTCTCCTGTTCCACCATATGAAGTTGCACTGGCTTTTCCTTCACCTTCCACCATGATTGTAAATTTCCTGAGGCTTCCCCCAGCCATGCTTCCTGTACAGACTGGGGAACCATGGGCCAATTAAACCTCTTTTATTTATAAGTTACCCAGTCTCAGGTAGTTCTTTATAGCAATGTGACAGTGAAATAATACACTACTTTATTGTTCAATTATATTTCTGTTCTAGTATTTTAAAAGATTTATTTTATGCCTAAGACTTAACATATGCTTGATAAATACTCTAAGGTCCTCCAACCAGAATTTCTCTCTCCATTATTTCTCTTTGCCCAAGGTGCTGAGTTGGAGTCTGTAATGACACTACTCTGTGTGAGGATCCTGGGAAGAAGGACAAAGATTTTGAAAAGGATAGCAACAAGAATAGCGATTGAAGAAAGGGACTGATTGGAGAGATTTCAAAGAAAGAATTAAGAAGATATGATGTGGGGGGCAATGGAATTTGGGGGGATGTGAATAAGTGTAGAGAGGGAGAAGAAATATTCCACAATAATGGCCAGGTTTGGCTTGAAAAAACTGTTTTAAGGGAGCTAAACTGTTAGCTCCCCTAAAACAAAGTCACCTAAACTACAATATTTGGCATACCCCTTGTCAAACAAAAGTGCTGAATTGGTTAAACTGTTTTAAATAGTGTATACTAGTGCCAATGATGAACATGTGATTAAAAGCATGTTTTAGTGAGAGGTCATAAATTCAGTTTTGCATATGACAATTTCGAAGTTCTCATGGGAACGCTAAGTGAGGATGTCCCATTGTGTTTGGAAAATGTAAGTTTAGGGCAGATGGGAAATGCAGTTTGCATATGTAGACATGGTGATAATGAATATATACATGGTTACTGAAAGCAACACAGTAGAAGGAGTATATGTAACCTGAAAATGGAAGAAATTACTGGACAGATGACATATGAACATCGATGTTTAGTGAAGCAATGGGTACGCATAATGAAGACAGAAGATAAATAGACAGAGATGTAGGAGAAGGATAGGGCAATGTGTTTTTTTGTGGAATTCATGGGGGAATAAAAGTACTTCATAAAGAGGAGAGGACTCATCTATGCAAGGGCTTTTGAAAGTTTTAAGAAAAAAAGTGAAAATGGCAATAGGATTTAGACACAATTACTTGGTGAGACACATTTCAGTGAGGTAAAGAGAGACAAAGTCAAATTTCAATGTCTAGATTTTCTAAGGAAGTGGGAAAATGCAGGTGGCAATGAAAGGAAATTAGAGAATATCATTTGGTGGGAGGGGCTATGATGTCAGGGCAACTCTGCTAGTGAGTTGGTTGCTTAGTTAAAACAGAATAGACCTAAATGTGTTTAAATGCTGATAAATGCAGTCAGGATTGAAAAAGAAGTTGAAAACGAAGTTGAAAAAAATATGAAAAACAGAATAGGCCTCCCTCTGAGGAAGTGGGAATAAACAGCATTTCTTAAAAAACAAACAAACAAAACCCAAGTTCTAACCCTATGTCAAAGAGGAGACAAAATTCCTTTATTTAAAAAAAAAAAAAAGTATAGATTCATGGTCCTGTGGCTAAATTTACAAAGTTGGTGTCAGAATTTGAAAGCTTTGCTTTCTATTTAGTTGTGAAATGAGAGGTGAAGACACTTGTGATGGTAAATAGGTAAGACATAGGAACTGAAATTTGATGATAAAGTAAATGCATCAAGTCATTAGGAAGTATATATGCTTGTAACGTTGTTCCATACTATCCTGTAATGTTGTTCTAGAAGCTTTATCTGAATTACTTAATTATAGTCTCAAATAATTCCATAAAATAGGTACTTTATTATTCTCCTTTTATAGGTGATAAAACTGAGAAGACTTGAGAGAGCTTTAATTAGCAACTGTGGAGAATGGAACAAATAACTAAAAAGGCACCTAGAGTTTGCAGGGCAGTACTGAGAAGTCAGTTGCACTGAAGCTGACAAAATACTACTAATATCATCTTCACAGCTGTATCATATTCTCCAGCAGCATTCAGGGTTCCAGAGCAGGGTCCAGAGAAAGCTGGAAACTAGACCACGCCCAGGGTTTACCCAATTGACTTTAACAGAATCCCAATGAGGCTAAAGGAATAGGCAAAGGTAATGATGAGCCCTGGAGAGAACGCTGGGTAGGGAGAGAGAAAAAACAGAAGGGGAGCAATAGAGAGAAGCCACAGTGGTCAAGGGCTGGATAGTTTTGGGAGATTGTGTATGCTATGGGGAGCTACCAAATGACAGAGTTGGAAGAATAAAACGCTGCGGACAGATGGTGAGTTGTCTGAATCCATGGCCTAGAGATGGTTCTACTTGATGGTTCGATCATAGCAGTGAGGTGTGAGTGGGTATTAAAAATAAAGAGAAGGTGACACTTATGTTAGTCGAGGAACTGAGAAGCCTGTACAGGAAAGCACCATGAGTCTATAAAGAAGATGGCAGGCCTTTGAATAAAGAGGAAGATAGATTTTACACTTCAGAAAAAAAAAAAAAAAAAAAAAAAAAATGAAAGCCCCAGAAGTCATCAGTTGCTGGCTGACAACTAAGCTAGGATGTCCCATTGTGTTTGGAAATAAGGTGACAAATAAGGGCTGAAAATAATCTAGCATGAGTCTAAAGGGGACATTGAAGAGTTAAGAAGATGCCAATTGTACCATCCAACCTTAAGAATGTCAAGTGTAGTGTAATGAACAGTAAATACCCAATTGCAAGGGCTACAAAGGAAAAATAGTCCTCCAGGGAAACCCAGTATTTGGTCAGTACAAAGCAGGGCTTTGAGTCGGGGAGTTAGTTCTCAGGAAAGGTCAATTAAGAGGATACCATGGAGAGGATGGAGAGTGTCGGAGAATAGGTCATAGGAAAGAAAACAGCCCTACGAAAAGGAGTGTGGGAAAATGAGGTGCCCCAAAGAACTGTCATTAGCTGGCCTACCATAACTGGGAATGTGAGGATGGGAGATTTCGCAGACAAATTTTCAGACTAAAATTGATTCAAGAGGAAAACAGCTCAGGTCATCAAAAGGAGAGCAGATAAACTGTAGGATATTTATACAATGAAATACAACTCAGCAATAAAAGAATCTACACATGCAATGACATAAGAGGCTAGGCATTGAAGGTTGTTTACTTATAAATTTATGATATTAAAAATAAAATAAAGTAAAATCCTAGTTAAATAAAGTAAATAAATAGAGTAAAATAAAGTAAAACTATAGTTACAGAGAGCAGATCCACAACTGAGTCCTCTTGTGGTGGGTAGGATTGACTGTGAGGGGACATAAGAAATTTTCTGTGAGGATGGAGATGTTCTATGTCTCAATAGGGGTGTGGGTTACACGTGTTTTGGCATCTGTCAAAATTGAATAAACTACATATCTAAGACCTATGCATCTCAATAGATATCAAATATATATCAATTTTAAAAATAGCTCCAGCTGAGTGCAGTGGCTCGTGCCTGTAATCCCAGCACTTTGGGAGGCCGAGGCACGCAGATCATCTGAGGTCAGGAGTTCAAGACCAGCCTGGCCAATATGGTGAAAACTCATCTTTACTAAAACTGCAAAAATTAGCTGGGTGTGGTGGCGGGTGCCTGCAATCCAAGCTACTCGGGAGGCTGAGGCAGGAGAATCATTGGAACCCAGGAGGCGGATGTTGCAGTGAGCTGAAATCGCACCATTGCACTCCAGCCTGGGCGAAAACAGAGTGAGACTCTGTCTCAAAATAAATAAATAAATGAATAGTTCCAAAGCCCTTTAATAATCTATTTTGATCTAAGTTCTTTTGCTTCTAATGACTTGTTACCTCAGTGGTATGTTGAAAATTGGTATGTTGGGGGTTGATTGCTGACAACTGCCCCCAAAATTGGAAACACCGATACCCTACGGTGGTTGCATAGAACTCCGAGATTTATGGATGTGATACTGTTTGTTTGTTTGGCGGGTTTATATAGTAGATGCTCAACAAAAGTGAGTTGCAATAAGTTGACTGTTCTTCAATCACAAGAAAACAAGTGCTTTGTGTGATGCTGTCTTTAGGGTAAAGATCTAACATTAACTCACTGGCAATCCTTGGATTATGCTGGTAAGAGAGTCAAGAGGCTTTGCTTGAAATACTGATATATGCTACTATCATTGTTTTTTAGATCTGTGGCATTTTTATGTTGACAAGATTAGCATCTTTGCTCTCCCTTCTCTGTAATTTATGGTTGTTCTGACAAGGAGATTGCATGCCAGGAGTTACAATTAGGTCTGAGTTTATGATCAGTTATTTCTTTTGTTACAGTATTTACTTTCTTAAATAGCAAACAAGGATATTTTTGCCCTAATAAAGAAAATATAATTTTGTATTTGCAACTAAACATAATTTATTGAAGTTATGTTTCTAGGAAAAAATGGCTGCATTCATAGTTGCCAAAATTGACCATATTGGGAAGCATAAACATTTTTATATTGGTAGCTACATTACCTCACTGTTTTACTTATTTTACTGGAGAAAAAGGAAAATCCTGTCTGTCAGTTAAAGGAAGCTAAGTAAGAAAAAGTTATTTTAAAAGTAATAAAAATATATATCATAAGAAAAAATAGAGGTTGAGAGGCATCCAGGAATTTCAGAGCTTTCTTAAGGTACATTAAAGCATGGTAGAAAGAAAGCTAGACTCTAGGTGGAGTTCTGTCACCTACTCGACCCGTGTTTTTGGAAAACACACAAACTCTACATACTTCACAGGATGCTGTCAGCACCAAACAAGATAATATATCTAAAAGTGTCCTGTATATCCCCCAAATTGTTGTTAATTTAATTATTTAGATAGCATGGAAGCACCAAAAGAATTCTCTTTTATTTATTTGTTTTTCTGATCAGTTTCTGTCCTATGATCCAATACATCATCTAACCTCCAACTGTTCTTGTTCACTTTAGAATATGATAAGTACTTTAGTTCAAAGCCAAATCATTTTTTATTTAAATATAATAACTCAAATATTTTGTAATTTAAAAAGCTTGGACTGGAATATTTATGTAGACTTTAATTCCAGCCGTTGGTGCTGACATCCAAAAGGAAGGTAAACATGTCATCAGTTTGGTTCCTCATTTACACCATACCTAGCAAATGGCCGACTATGTAATAGAGATTTGAAGCTTAATGGCATAAATTAATGGATAAACAAATGAACAACTGAATGAATGGTATGCAGAAGTTATAGCACATGGTGGCAATGAATACATTAGGCAATTAATAGGAATCATCAGGTTGTTTGAACTGGTCACCTCATATTTCATTATTTGGCCACCTCCTACTCATTTTGAAGGCCCAATACAAAAATATCTTCCACTAGAAAGCTTCACCTACCCCAGGTAGAAAGGACTCACTTACTCAGAACTGTGTCTATACCACTGTAAGAGCACCTATCCCACTGCGTGACAATTAGCATTGGCAGTCAACTCCGATAGCCCTAGCCTTCCTAGGGCAGGGGCTGTGCTTTGCGAACACACAGACCCTGGGACAATGCTTGATACAGAAGGTCTTAATGAAAACTTAAAGAGTCAGTTTAATAAAAGAGTGCTTTACATTTTCTTTGAATTCCTTTTAGAAGAGGAAAAGAGAACCTATCAATCAAGACATAAGCTCAGTAGACTTGGCAAGGAGGAAGAGTTAAACAGGCAGTCTTAGTATAGCTGAAAAGCTGCCTCGACCTTTTTTATTTTCCTCCTACATTTCAAACATTTGGGGCTGTCATTACGCAAAAACTTAGTACAAACATCTTCATTTGTATAACAGGAAAAGCCAGTTTGTGTTTTCATTCTGTAATTCTTGACTTACATTAAGATTATAAAGAGAGCCCATTCAATGGCTCTTCCCTTTCTTCCCAAAGCTACAAAGACTCCCAATTACCTTTTGGTCATTTTCCCAAGGACATGGAGACTAAATTAAAAGAAAGTGAGCTCCTCCTCTTTCCTTTAGATTATAAATTCTTTGAGGGCAGAGTTTTCTTGTCTGTTTTGTTCACTGTTCTTCCTCAGCACTTAGAACTATGCCTGGCACAGAGCAGGTACTGTTGTTTGAATGAATAAATATTTGATAAAAGCTGAAAGTTTTCTCATTTGAAAAAAAATCTTTGTGTCCCATTCTAAGTATTAAAATGATACCTAAATGGAACTGCAGAAAATTAATTAACAGAAATCCTAAAAAGATATGTATTAAATTTCTTGTCATATGCTTCATTGATTCTTCTTGTATCCATTTAAACTTGAAAATCGTATCAAGCAGCTGGAATTGTCCTAAATAAACTCAAGAAAATAAAGACAGTATCTTCAGCTTTATTGGTTTTATAATCTGTGTGCAACTTGATGAAGTTTGTTTAAAGAACTTTTTATTGAACAGGAAGGTTTAAGCATATTTCTTAATACTTCTATTGTGTAGCTTAAGTGTTTTTATTTTTTCTTGTAAACATATAAAATGCAACTATGCAGTGAATCCACAAATGATCTGAGTCCTCTCAGTTTACTTAGCCTTTCTGATTGTGTTTCCTCTAGCATTACATTCAAAGCAAGGTTGATCAATATAAAAGTCACAAACCTAGCTATGTGGCTCCTGCACAGTTTATGGAAATGAATTCCAGGTGAAACTTTACAAAAACCTGTTGTTATAACTGGAGATATTAAATATAGGATATCTATCCTGTTGTTGCTATACATTGCACAGAACTGCTAAGTTAATACATTGCAAAAATAACTGCAATGGCAAATTTAAATTTTCTAACCATTTGGAATATTCCAAATATACCAAAAGTTATCTAGGGAAAAAAGTAATGTATATTCATATACCCACCACATAGCTTCAGTTTGCCATATTTGCTTCAAATTTTTCTTAAAGAACTTGATCTTCACAGATAGAGCTGAAGCTTTCTGTGAACTGTACAATCAATCACATTTCTCCCCCACGGAACTTCCCTTCCTGAGGGCCTACTCTCCTAAATTTTGTGTGTATCATTCTTATGCATAGTTTCATTCTTTTACAAAATGATTTCTCTCTGAAGGATATAAAACAACATTTTGCCTGTTTCTTTAAGCTTTATATATACACCACATTTACATTATGCTCAGCACAGAATAAGGACCCAATAAATGTTACTCTATTTGATATGCCACATGCTTTATTTCCTCTTAACATTGCATCTGAGACTTAGCCAAGTTCATACACGTAGTTCCAAATAATTTGCTTCAGCTGTGTTCTTGGGCGCTGTTGTGTGAGTATGCCACAAAGCCAATCAAGTCTTTCCTATCTGAAAGTGCCCTTTTCTTTTTCCCATTTCTTCCCTTTATTTTTAGGGGGAGGGAGACAGGGTCTCACTGTGTCATCCAGGCTGGAGTACAGGCATACTATCACTGCTCACTGGAGCTTCAAACTCCCAGGCTCAAGCGCTTTTCCCACTTCAGCCTCCCAGGTAGCTGGGAATACAGGTGACACCACGCCTGGCTTTTTTTTTTTTTTTTTAGTAGAGATTAGGTCTCACTAGGTTGCCCAGGCTGGTTTCAAACTCCGGAGCTCCAGTGACCCTCCTGCCTCAGCCTCCTGACTAGCTGAGATTACAGGTGTGAGCCATTGTACCAGCTTGAAAGTGCCCTTTTATTTCTCTCCTGCAGTGACCGCTGACACCCAGCCATCAGCTAGAGGCTGTTCCTCTACTGCCACCCCCTGCAGCCTGCCTACTGGTTTTATAAGGTACTGGCTTGGTGTAAAGTGATGTTTTTCTCTGGTAATAGGAGAAAACTGTTGGTTCTACTTAATAGACATAATATTACAGGTCTTAAAGTGATTAAGTATGCAGACTATGTAAATCAAATAAATAAATAAGTATATGAAAGAACAAGTAAAAGAAATACCTTCTAACAAGCATATTTGTATATTATTTTAAATACAAATAACGCCATAATTAAGTCTATTTATATCTCCTTGCTCACATACCAGTGAGTTTTTCTTGAATCACAGTTAATAGAATGGCTAGGTTGAAAATATGCATATTTTTACTTACTAGATACTACAAAATTGCTCTGCAAATTGGTTTTAGCAATCTATTCAGACAATAGGGTCTAAGAATTTCCCTTCCTAAGCATATTTGCCAACACGTTATTTTAAGAATTTAAAATGTTTTAGCAGTCTGATAGGTGTAAAACATTATCTCAATGTTTTTACATAAATTTCAACAATTTCTAGAAATGTTGAGCATCTTGTTAACTTCTTGATTGGTCAATCCAATCTGCTCTCTTCTGGAAATTGCCTGCTTGAATTTTTTGTCTATGTTTCTATTAGTTATTGTCATTTTCTCTGTTAATGTGTAGGAATTCTTTATAAATTTGAAATACTGATCCTAGGTTGTTTATATATGTTGCAAATATCTACCCCAAGTCAGTAACTTTACTACCTTTGTTTATAGTATTTTTGGTTGACCAGGACTTTTATTTATTTGTTTGTTTGTTTGTTTTAGAGATAGACTCTCTCTGTCACCCAGGCAGAGTGCAGTGATGTGATCATATCTCACTGCAGCCTCAAACGCCTTGGCTCAAGCAATCCTTCCCTTTTCAGTCTTTTGAGTAGCCAGGACTACAGATGTGTTCTACGATTCCTGGCTAACTTTGAAATTTTTGGTAGAGACAGGGTCTCAGTAGAATATGACATTTTAAAATGTTAATGTAGACCAATTTGTCAACTCTTTTATTCAAGTTCTGTAATTTTATTTTTCATTTAAAAAACCATTCTCCATTCTGAGTGTATAAAATGTTACATATTTTATTTTTTAGAAATTAATGTTTGCTTTATATAATTAGGTATTAATCTACATGGAACTGATTTTTGTGTACTTGAAAAGTACAGAATTATTTATATGCTCTAAATGCATAGCAAAAGGCCTCCAGGTTATTTATTTACCCATCTATTTTTTATTCACTGATTTCTAATGCCATCTCTACTATGCATCCCATTTACATTTGCATGCAGACAGGCAAGGTATTTTTTTTTTTTTTCCTGGATTAAAAAATCTAGATCAAACAGATAGTAAGTTATTTTAGTCAGCTCAGGCTGCTATAACAAAATACTATGGGCAGCTTAAACAACAGACATTTATTTCTCACAGTTCTGGAAGTTTGAAGTCCAAGATGAAGGTGGCAGCAGCTTGTGTGTCTGGTGAGTGTCTGCTTCCTGGCTTGCAGATGGCTACCTCTGGCGGTGGCTGTGTCCTCACATGACTTTTCTAGGGTGTGCTCATGAAGAGAGAAAGCAAGCTCCTCCTCTTCTAGTAAGGACACAAATCTCATTATGAAGACACCTCTCTCATTACCTCATCTAAACCTAATTATTCCCTTCAGGCCTCACCTCTAAGTCCCATCACATTAGGGTTTAGGGCTCCACTATATGAACGGTGGGGAGAGACACAAACATTCAATCCATAACATGGATATTTAATAAATGTTCTTTGACTCGAGAAAAGGTAATTTAAACTGATTCCCTGCAGCAGCCTATCATTTAGAAGTCTTTTAGTTCATCTCTTCCCTCAATGGATATATTGCTAACCTTAGTTATAGAGGAGTCATATTACTGTGCATTTAGCTTACAATATTCCAAATATAGACATCTGGGGAATCAAAAAGAGAAGAAGAGAAACAATATTAGTGTCTTGAGTGACTGTCTTCCCTTTCCTGAAATGAATATAACCCAAAGGGTCATGAACAGTAAACAGGGGGACATGAAGTAGCCGCGCCTACAGTGGGTATGTTTCTGGGAGACTCTGTCAGTGTGAGCATCTTGCAGTGTGTTAAGTCTAGTTTAGAAATATAGTAGTCCATTCTTATTGTGGTTTTGCTTTTTCATGGCATCACTTACCTGTGGTCAACTGCAGTCCAAAAATATTAAGATATTTTGAGAAAGATAGAAACAGAGAGAGACCACATTCACATAACTTGTATTACAGTAGATTCTTCTAATTTTTCTACTTTATTATTGTTGTTGTTAATCTCTCACTGTGCCTAATTTGGAAATTCATCGTAAGGTATGCATGCATGGTAAAAAAAAGTATGGTACAGTATATATACAGTCTGGTAAAATGTATGGTTTCAGGCATCCATTTGGGGTCTCAGAATGTATCCTGCCAAGAATATGAGGGCACTACTGTAGTATCTTTATTATTTTTTTTTTAATTTATTTTTTGAGACAGAGTTTCACTCTTGTTGCCCATACTGGACAACTTCCGCCTCCCAGGTTCAAGTGATTCTCCTGCCTCAGCCTCCCAAATAGCTAGGATCACAGGCATGCACCACCATACCCAGCTAATTTTGTACTTTTAGTGGAGATGGGTTTCACCTTGTTGGCCAGGCTGGCTCAAACTCCTGACCTCAGGTGTTCCTCCCTCCTTGGCCTCCCAAAGTTCTGGGATTATAGGCATGAGCCACCGCACCTGGCCTACTATACTATTTTTAAATACTATTTTACTGCATAAGATTGCATACACAAATCTATTTACAATGCACTTTATGTCCAGCTTAATGGATTTCTAAGGGCAATTTTACTAGACATGGTTTTCACCATAACTACTGACTTTAAATCCTAATTTCTGAGTCAAACATGGCTCCACTGTAATCAATGTGTCAATGGACCACCAAAATATTGCTTTATCTTGAACAAGAGGTACAGATACAAATAAAACAGCTTTAGGTATTTCCTCATAAGCAGTGGTGAATGGGGAGATGCAAGGGTCTGCCATTAGATCAGCATGTTTTGGTTCTCAAGGTAAACACAGGCATACCAGGACACTACAAATCTGGAAGCATTGTTTACCAGCGACATCTGGGCAACAGTTTGGCCTTTTCCTCCTGGATGAAAATATGACCTGTTGACACTGTGTTCATTTCAAGAACCATGAAGTACCTGCAATGGATTGAGTGTTCGTGTACCTCCCACATTCATATGTTAAAAAACTAACCCCTGATGTAATGACTCCCACCACCTTTGGCAGGTAATTAAGTCATGTGGGTAGAGCCCTTATGATGGAATTAGTACCCTTTAAAGGAGAGACACACAAAGCTTGCCCCTTTCCCTCTCTCTACCATACGAAGATACACTCTGTAAACAGGAAAGGGATCTTTACCAAGAACATGACCAAGATAGCCCCTTGATCTTGGGCTTTCAGCTGCCAAAACTGTGAAAAATAAATTGTGTTGTTAAAGCCTCCCAGTCTTTAGTATTCTGTTATGGCAGCCCAAACTGAGTAAGGTAGTGTCAAACATTATAAAGTCACAGAAAGGGACACACTAAATTTAAAAGAGTTTGACTCTACAAAGAAGTGAGTTTCTCAAAGCTGGAGAGAACTGCTTTGCTCAGACAACGGCATTACTGAGTAATCCCTTTAGAAACAGGTGACCAATCAAAGCTATTCTGGTATTGGCTGCAGCTGCCAATTCTCTGTGTGACCAGCTCACTTCTGATATAATTTTGTTTATTAGCTTATTATATCAGAAACTTAATCTAACTTAGTCGGGTGTGGGGTCTTATCCAGACAATTTATACCTTACCTGAAACACATCATTGGATTATTTCTGCAATGGCAAGTATAATCAGAATAACTTTACTGTCAATTTATTATACCATAAAGGTTTGTCTACTTGAGGAACTGAAAGGAGAACTCATTCTTTAAAGCATAAGAAAAATGTCCTTGCGGACTTAATCGTAAGATGTTAGCTCTCATAGACATCTCAGAGACTACCAAGTCCTACAAAAATTGATAAAGATCTGAAAACCAGAGACACTGAGCAGTCCAAGGTCATCCTACGAAGAGGCAGAGCTGGTCTTGAATACAGATTTTCGAAATCTTTGTGCCGCTGTTGGGCCCACAAACCGAATGCCAATAAGCAAACCAGAACCTATCAATGTAGCTATTTTCTTCCTAAACAATTTACTACCTCAGGGCATGGAGACCTAAATCTTTATGTTCCTAAGAGTTCATATTGAAGGACACAATAACAATGATGTGAACTGTGATTATCTGTACAACTCACTTATAATTTTTTTAAATGGACAATGGCTTTAATTTTAGTCCACTAGCTGTATTTTCCCAGAGTTATTTACTGTCTCAGAGAGTACCAGGTGTTACATGGACACTCAGGTCTCAACAACATGGAAGTAGGACGTGCAATTTTTCTTGAAGATTATTAAAATAATAGTGACAATAATAGCACATATAACAATATAATGGCTAACACATATTGAGTGCTTACATTTAGTATTAAAGTTCTATCTAAGTACTTAATATGTATACATTTATTTAATTCTCACAATAAACCTATGTGGTAGGTACTATTTACCTCTGAGGAAACTGAAAAATAGAGGAGTTATATACTTTGTGGAGAAAGGATTTGAATCCAGGAATCCTTCTTTAGAATTCACACCCTTAGCCATTCTTTACTGAAATAGTCCTAAACAAAAATAAGGAGAAGGAATACAGACCTCTTCCTTACCTTTCTGAATGCAGAATTTTAGTTCAGTAAAGAGGCAATTTGATAACCAGATTGCCGGTACCATGAAAGAGTTAATGATGCTTCTCAGGTGGAAATTTCCTGTGTGGGAGTAATTCACACTCTGGAAAAATGTGGCCCAATATGTTAACACAATGAGCAAATAAGTTCTATCTATTGAGGTGTCGAGGTTGACATATTACTTAGCATATTCTCTATACCCTGCAGATAGCAGCATCTGTATAATGTAGTCGAAATAAATAAGACTTTGAGTGCATGGGAAAGATAATCACATATCACTTTACACATAAACATAAACTTGTCTGCTGTACCTGCTTGTCACAACTCGAGTTCTAAAAGAAGATGAGGCATTTCCAAAGAGCATCTGCCTCAGCCACTAGCTTTATTGTTTCAATTACAGCTGTTTCCCTCTCAGATGTCAGAAATGCCACCACAGTTGACAGGACCCCCTTCAAGAGGGAAACAATATATGCTCAAGTTCTCAAAAACTCCCATGAGTATAAGAAGAAGGTCCAACTAGTGTATAAAGAGGGGTAAGATAGTTTCCATTGTCATTAAAGATGTCTATTCTAAAATGCAATAATTGTTCCTATGTTGGTGAAAGGGTAGTCAATACATTGTTGAAGCCAATACAGATAGATATAGAGTCTTGGAGATATGTCTCAGAAACTTTTCATTCCGAGGAATTGGCAGTTAAGAAATGATTCCCAATACAGGAAACAATTCATGCTGAAGGCCACATGACATGTAGTTGTGTGAAAGCAGAAACTTCTTTGCTGAACAAAAATGGAAAAGCTATTAAATAAATATGGTGCATCCATGTGAAGGAATACTATGCAATAACTAAATGTCACACTTAAAAAGTGAAAATCAGGGAATAGAAAACTATAAATATAATATTATATGATTTTTGCAAATTTTTGTAGTCTTTTCTTAGCTTTTTAAAAATTTGTGTTTTATTTATAACTGGCACATAATTATTAGACATGTTTATGGGCTATAGTATGATGTTTCAGTGAATATATACATTGTATAATGACCAAATCAGTATAGTCACCAAATCCATCACTTTAAACATTCATCATTTCTTTGTGGTGATAACGTTAAAAATCTTCTCTTCTAGCTACCTTGAAATATACATTACATTGCTATTTGCTATAGTCACCCTACTCTGTAATTAAACATCAGCACTTATTCTTTTTGTTCAACCCTAATTTTGTACAGTTGACCAACCTCTTCAGGTCCTCCCTCCCATCTACTCACCTCAGCCTCTGGTAACCAGTATTCTACTCTCTATTTCTATGAAATAAACTTTTTTGGATTCCACATATGACTGAGATCATGCAGTATTTGTCTTTCTATGCCTGACTTATTTCACTTAATGTAATGTTCTCCAGGTGTATCCATGTTGTTGCAAATTACAGAATTTCATTCTGTTTTATGCCTGAATAGCATTCCATTTTTTTTTTTTTTGTGTGTGTGTGTGTGTGTGTGTGTGTGTGTGTCACAGAGAGAGAGAGACAGAGAGAGAGAGATCACATTCTGTTTTATGGCTGAGTAGCATTCTATTGTGTGTGTGTGTGTGTCTGATATATCTATATGTCTCTCTCTACATATATATATCACAATTTCTTTATTCATTCATCTGTAGATGGGCATTTACATTGATCCATATCTTGGATATTGTAAATAGTGCTGCAATAAATATGAAGTGCAGATATCTCTTTGGCATACTGATTTCATTTCCTTTGAATATGTACCCAGTACTGAGATTGCTGGATCATATGACAGTTCTATTTTTCTTAAAAATCTTTGTATTGCTTTCTATAATGGCTGTACTAATTTACATTCTCACCAACAGTGCATAAGAGTTCCCTTTTCTCCACATTCTTGCTAGTACTTGTTATGTTTTTGTTCTTTTGATAATAACCATTCTAACAAGTATGGGGTGATATCTTCTCTGGTTTGATTTGCATTTCCCTGATAATTAGTGATATTTTGCTTTTTAAAATGTATCTGTTGGCTATTTGTGTGTCTGGTTTTGATAGTTGCCTATTTTGGTCTTTTGCCCATTTTTAATCAAGTTATTATTATTTTTTGGTACTAATTTGTTTGAGTTCCTTATATAGTCTGGATTTTAACCCCTTGTCATTGCATACTTTGAAAATACTTACATCCATTTTGTAGATTCTGTCTCCATTCTGTTGATTGTTTCTTTGGCTGTGCAGAATCTTTTTAATTTGATGTAATCTCATTTTTAATTTTTGCTTTTTGTTGCCTGTGCTTTGAGGTCTTATTTTTAAAATCCTTGCCAAGTTCAATTTCATGAAGTGTTTCCCTTATGTTTTCTTCTAGTTTCATAGTTTGAGGTCTTTCATGTAGGTCCTTAATTCATTTAGAATTGATTTTTGTATATGGTGGTAGGTAGGGATCTAGTTTCATCAGTTTGCATGTGGATATCCAATTTTCCCGGCACCATTTGTTAAAGAGACTGTCCTGTTCTCAATATGTGTTCTTGGCACCTTTATAAAAAATCAATTATCTGTATATGCATGGATTTATTTTTGAGCTCTCTATCATGTTCCATTGGTCTAGGTGTCTGTTTCTGTGCCAGTATCATGCTGTCTTGTTTACTTTGTGGAATATTTTGATGTCAAGTAGTGTGATGCCTCCAGGTTTGGTCATTCTGTCAAGACTGTTTACCTATCCAGGATCTTTTGCATTTTCAAATAAATACTAAGATCTTAAAAATTTTTTGTAGTCTACATTCTCATTTTCTCCTCCTTTTATCCTTCTTCCCTTTTCTTCCCCATTTCCTCTCTCAAACATCAGAAAGATACATTGGAGGAAGTTAGGTTACAAAAAAAAATCAAAATGGTGAAAGCGGTTTTCTGTAAATTAATTGGTCATTATTATTTCACCTTAAAGATGTAAAATTTGAGAATTAAATATGTTAAACAGATTTGCCCAAGGAATACAGAACTACTAAGCCTGGGTGGTGCCATGTCATGCTTCTTCCTGCCTACCTACTGAATTTAATCCTCCGATTCCTCAATTGTAAAAGGATGATCTTTCTGAGCTCTTCAAATACTGATGTGACCAAGTCCAGCCTGATATATTTGTATGATTTTCACATTTGCACCACGAAAAAGTGTGTCAAGTAAGTTAACAAGGTAATCGAATTATGTTAATAGAACTATCAGGCCTTTAATGTATATGTATGTGAAAACAAGTTTGAATTGAAATGAATTCTTTTAAATAAATGAGCAGATCTAAAAATGCTTCCTTCAGTCATTTATTCATTCACTTGCCATGAATTTATTGAGCACCTTTGGTGTCTCAGACCTTGTGCTTGATACTAGGGATAGAAAAATCAGTAACATAGGTCCTACTCTCAAGAAGTTCACTGTCAAGTGAAACCTCTGTCTCTCTCTCTCTCTCTCTCTCACATACACACACACGCACACACACACACACACACACACACATTAAAGCTACACACATACTGTGGTAATTATAATGATAGTTATGTGCCCAGGTATTAGAAGAGGCAAACAAAATATTAACACAACTATCCAGCCTGTGAAGAATTTTTGGAGACAAGAAGAGAATGTCTTAGTGAAATTACAGAGTATGAATAGTTATCTAAAAAGGGATAAGAAAGAATATTCCAAAGACAAGAACACTCTGAGTTTAAAGTGAAGAGTGGCAAGTCATGAGTTTGGCCAGTTGGAGTAGACAAGAGAGAAACATGTTCACCTGTGAAAAAATTCAGACTTGAATCACTGGAGAGAATTGACAAAATCTCAAAGCAAATGCTTCTGTTTATCTCCACTTTTTATTTTCAACAGCTGCTGGAACTCTGTAATGGCTTTATAAGAGACAGCATTTTGTGGGTCAAGCCATGATCCTATAGACCAGTTCATGTAAAAGATAGGGAGAATCTAAATTAGGGCGGTGGTAGCACAGATAGAACAGAAAGGATAAATCCAAAAAATAATTAAATTAATCTACATTAATCTAAAGGTATGGGCATTTCAAATATATACACATCCACAGCTTAGATACAATTTTAGAGAGTTCAAATATCTCAGAGCTCCTCCTAACAGTCCATTAATCCTCACTGAAGGTTCCTTTGTCTACAATAAGTAAAACTGTGATGAATGCCTATGGAAATTAGTTGGAATTAGTTTTCAGTTGAAATTATTATACTAGCATTGCTTTTAAGCACTTAATAATTAAGATGGCCTACTCCTCAAACTACTGAGTAAAATTTTATTTTAGATACGATTTCTTAGGAAATAAAAGTATTCTGCTTTTCCTTTTAAAAAAAAAAGATACTCATTATTTCATTTTCCCAAGGTACATAAAAGCTTGGCATTCCTAAGGCACAAAACAAAACACATAACTGATGCATGAAAAAGCTAAATGAATTTGCACGAAGTCGTCTATGTGACATATCTTTAATACCTTGTTAAGTGAGGACTTGCTAAGTCCAAAACTATAACTGTAGAACATGTATGTAATTGAGTAAGTGGAGAGAGAGATTTTAACCTTTAAGTCATAGGTGTCAACTCTATGAAATGTACTTTTTAAATATCACACACAATATAGCTTTTATATGTTTTACTATGACAAAATTGAAAGTTATATTGATCAAATTTTGCATTCTTAAATAGCAAAGATGTAGAATTGAAATAAAGAAAATATATGGATGGCCATATCATTTAGTAGATGTGTGGTTCAGATTTTCAGCATATTGGATGCCAATAAAAAGTGACAGTGAAACCACCAAACGACAGCATATAGTTACTTCAATTTTGATTATTTGGCCTTTGACTATTTCCTCCTTGACTCTATCCACATGACCAAACTATGGATAGGGGAAGGAGTGAATTACTGTAATTAAAAAAATAGGCTAAAATTATCAGCATTGTGAAAGAGAAAAATAAGAAAAGTGAAAATTGATAATTTATAAATTGGGTATTTCATGAATAACCCAAATTTACTCTATGAAACTTTTAATTTAATTACACAAAATGGTAAGAACTTAAAATCTCTTTAAAAAATTACTCAGTAAGTAAAATGATAATAAGTGATGTTCTATTTATTGACTTTAGTGAGGGTTACATGAGAATGTTCATTTTGAGATTATTTATTGAACTACATGCACTTTTCTATACTTACATTAGCTTCCTAAAGACCTTTAAAGTCTGAATACATAATGAAAAGTAAATAGGGTTACAAGGCCTTTGCAAGGTGTAGATCTTATTTGAAGAATAAAACTCTGGAAGAGTTTATATCTAGCTAAGGCAATGACTCAAGTTCAAAAATTTATTCTTTGAAGTGCAATTATAAAAAGAAGTTGTCTGAATGGGTATATGACAAACAACTGCTATTTGGGGAACTTAATAGACGTGACTTTCCTGTGATCAATGGAACAGTCAGTGCTTTCTAATAGAACTTTCTGTGATGTTGGAAATTTCCTTTATCTTCATTGTTCAATATAGTAGCCACTAGCCACATCCAGCTACCGAGCATTTGAAATATGGCTTCTGTGATTAAGAAATTGAGTTTTAAATTAAATTAAATTTAAATTTATTTACATCGAGTAGCTCTCTGTGACTAATGGCTACTGAAATGGACAGCTAGAGTAAGCAAACTGAGATCAAATGTTTACCTTTAATTTTAAAGTTAATGAAGTTGTACCTATTGAAAAAATAAAATAAAATTCCACTTTTTGATTTCCAGGGTCCCCAGTTTGAAATGTCTTGTTACTGCTGACAAGACCTGCATGACTGACCATTTGCTCCCTAAGAGATGAAACTGACATCACTTTGAAGTTCAAAATGACACTGCCAGTGAGCTTTACTTTAAAATGGAACAATTGCTTTCTAGTTAAAGGGATTTCTCAAAAGGTCTAAAGATTTGCTGTCATGAAAATACATGTTCTGCCATCATCTTTTTTTCTTTTTCATTTTCTAAGCAGTAACAGGCTACAACTGTTAGAAAGTTATTTAATTTTTCATGAAAATATTGGGATACTAATTGCAATGTTTCTATGTAAAGCTCCATGAAGCTAGAAATTTGCATGTTAATAGCCAGCTGAATGCAAAATGCAGTTCTTCTAAATGCCTTCCATAATATTCACTGTTTGATTTTGTTTCCCTACTCTGACCTACAGAGTTGTATAGTAGTATGTAGTAGTTACAAGAGTGTATTGTAATGCCTACTTAACTTTCTGTATTCTTCATCAAACTGTAAACACATAAGGGCAGGAGCTGTATCTTATTTACTGTACACAGAGTTTATTAATATTTGCAGGTTAGAATGAATGAAATAAATCACAAAGATCATTATGTTAACAAATATAGAAAAGTGAAAAATGAAGGGCAGGTATTAATCTCATTTAAATTCACTTGATTACATACACAAGCACCAACATGCTCCTCTATTGTGCCCATGGCACATGTCATTTTAAAGACCTCTTAATTTATACTGTAGAAGAATGTGATTATGTATAAGAACTCAAAAGGGAGGGCTGGAAAACAAGAGAGAACTAATAGATTGCAAGCCCAAGGCAAAAATGTAAGAGCTGGAGATTAGAGTTACAAGAGGAACACTTTGTATGCTTGTATGTATAAATACTTTCATAGTACAGCAGGTGTCTACCAGACTTTTCTAAAGGAGCCAGATAGTGAGTATTTAAGGTTCTGTGGGCCATAAGGTCTCCATTACATATTCTTCTCTTTTCTTTATTTTTCAAAAAAAAAAAAAAAAACCCTATAAAATACAAAAAATATTGCTACATCACAGATTATTAAAACAGAAGTAGGCTGTGATCTTGATCATCTTGATTTGGCTCACAGACCATAGTTTCCCTACTCCTGACATAGAAGATTGACGTTATTGTTGTGAAAATTTTAGTGATTTGGTTTTTTTGGCCTCAAAGAAGAAAACTGTCACATGATGTTTCGCATTTAAAATTCTACATTCACAAAACAAAACAAAAAAACAGCCAATGGCCAATTCAACCTTGAAGTCAATTTGGAAAATGTTGATTTAGAATTCAGATACTCCCACAATTATGGCTCCAGACATTCCATGTTTAAACAGGAAAAAGAAAGAAGAAAAGGAAAATAGTCAAGAAAAATTAATCAGAACAATATTGAACCTAGTTACAGATGGGTTTGCAGGTGGCACAGGCAACGAGTAATAAATGATCTCATTAATAAAGCCAGACATTTAATAACAACAGTAGCCCACATTCTATAGAATGCTCAAATATCTGAAAATGCAAGTTCTGTACAGAAAAGGATATCTCGTATATGCACGAGGAGCCTCATTAAAGTGGAAGAATCCTTTTTGTAAAGTCTCATCACTATTGCTAGCTATGAAAGATATGGTACCCCATGTCCAAATTTTCTTTTTTCTTTTTGTGTAGTTATTCTCCACATCATAAAATGAAATACTTTAAAGGGAGACAATGTGCCTGTTCTTTGTTCTGCCTATAAAATCAGTACATAGGCCAGGCACGGTGGCTCATGCCTGTAATCCCAGCACTTTGGGAGGCCGAGGCAGGCGGATCATCTGAGGTCAGGAGTTCGAGACCAGCCTGGCCAACATGATGAAACCCCACCTCTACTAAAAATACAAAAAATTGAGCATGATGGCATGTGCCTGTAATCCCAGCTACTCGGGAGGCTGAAGCAGGAGAATTGCTTGAACCTGGGAGGCAGAGGTTGCAGTGAACCGAGATCGTGCCACTGCACTCCAGCCTGGGCAACAGAACGAGCCTCCGTCTCAAAAAAACCATAAAATCAGTACATTATTCTCCAAATAATGTGCGATTAGTAGATTTTGTTTCAAATGAACATGTTATACCTTCTAAATGTAACAAAAGATAATTCTTTTATTTTTCTGGCTTATCGAGTGAATTATCCATTTACATGTTCATTGTAAAGGCATCTTAAAGGTTTAACATGAACTTACTAAAAAGCACTTAAACAGCATATACTCTTCATTTCAATACCTCCAACCATATACAGTATTTGTATATTTTAAGTACAGAATAGACAGTCTCCTAGAGAACCTAGGTTTCAAAAAACACAGTGAAGTGGTTTTAAAATAACTCCTAATTTTGAGAGAGGTAAATGTCTAGGGGGAAGAAAAGTGTTACCCACTGAATAAAAATTAAAGTAGTTAACAAGAAATCCATCTTATTTAAAATTTTTCCTCTTAGAAAGTTCAAATTGCTAAAGTGGTTAAGGTGGTACATAATTTTTCTTTTTGAAGAATTTTGTCCAGTTTGACAAGTAAATAAATGTTTAACTCTCTTTCTTCTTTTATTGCTGCAGAAACAAGAAATAGAAAATAACTGCAGCACGTTTATGACATTGGTTTCTTTCTCCACATGAAACATACAATGAGAACACTTTATAGATGAATTGTGCCTTCGACTGAATAGAGGATGGTGGACTAGCTTGGGTTTTATGGAATTGGATAATTTGTCATAGTTTCTGCCCCTGGAAAAATGATAACCCAAAGAAAAACAAGTGGAAAAACTTTAAAAAATAGTGATACAATACACAGCTGATATTTTTGGTTCCTAGAATACTTTAAAGCACATAATTTACAAAGCAAATTACTAAATTATAAGAAATGCTGTCATCATCAATAAACATTCACAGAGCTTCAGGTTTTAACACAAAGCATTCCTCTTACTTCAGGTGATATTATTTACGAAAAAATTACTTGGAGATCGCTCCACGGTTATCACACTCTTTTCTAACCCCCAATGCCCTATTATTATTTACTATTATTAGTTATTATTTATAAATACATATGAATGTACAATTAATGAAAACATCCTTTATGTATAGCATATAAATACATTTGAACTTTATTTTCCCCTCATATCCTGCAATATAACACCACCAATAAAAGAGTATCTAAATATTAATTGCTCCTGTCACAATAGTGGAAATTAGAAGAGATAAGTTTTCCCAAATCTGAGTAGATAACCATGGTTAGCTGATAACCATTTGTCCATTTATAGAATTATAGTGACAAAATCCAGCTGATAATATTTAGTTTGCTTATTATGTAGTGGCAAAACGTAATGTCTTTTTCTCACCCATTGCAAGGGTCACAGCTGACACCACTATAACAAAACACAGGTGAACAAGAAAAATGCATAATGTGTTTATTTAACAAAGTTTTAATGATGTGGGAGCCTTCAGAAATGCAGTCCCAAATCCAGAGAAAATTTTGCATTTGTATGCTAAGTCTGAAGAAAGAAGTCAATAGTTGTGGAGAAATGTGATTCGACGAAAAGAGTATGACCTAATGATAATAAACTGAAGAGAATTTAGCAACGCCTGTCTCTTCACATTCTTCTCAACCTTTCTGTCTTGCATACCTTCCCCCCATATAGGGAAGAACAACTATCAGAAAAGGGTATTCTGACCTATTTTCAGGGGAGGTAGGTCAGAATGACCCTTTTAGGTTTTACGGCTTGCTGTGAGGGAAAAGAATTCTAATTTCTATGAGCCGCCTTGAGAGAGAGGAGAGCTGGAGAAAGGAGAGTGAGAGAAGGTCAGAGAGGCCTTCCTTCTGAGGCCCTTCCAATACCCTTCAGTTCAAAGTACTCTGCATGCCAAGACACCATATATTGGGGTATAATGTTCTGAGTCCTAGCAGTTAATAATATAATATTTTTCAAAAAATCTAGAGAAGGAAAGAATTTATTTCAGAATGCTACTAACCAGCTTTTTAAAGTCAAATCTGAAAAGGATGCCAAAAATTATACTGATTTTTTTCTTCAGATAATTGTGAAGTTCTACTGTGACTTCTCTTTAAAGATGAAAAAATAAAATAAAAAACGTGAGCTGGGCATAATGGTGTGCCTGTAATCCCAGCTACTTGGGAGGCTGAGGTAATGCAGGAGGATCACTTGAGCCCAGGAGTTCCCAGACTAACCTGGGAAACATAGTGAGGCCCTAGCTCAGAAACAAACAACAAAAAAACTTCTACAATGCATAAATTTGCTTTCAACATCAGTATCTGTTCAGTTGGAGGGGAAATTCTAAAAAATCTCATAAATATTGGTACAAGAGCCTTTCTACTTCCTTCTCTTCAAAAAATTAGTAAACTGTTAGGTTACAAAAACTGAAAAGTCTGGGTTTGATCAACACAGGTCTCTAGATGGAAGTTATTCTGGAATAGTTGTGCCTGTCATACATTGTCTTATTCCAACATCTCCTGAAGCTGTCATTTGGAAAACTATTAAAAAGAACATAGTTTCTCTCAATTCAGTTGATATTTTAAGATGATGTATATATACTTTGAATTTAATTTTTTTGTCTCTGTCTTATATGCTAACTTAAATTCATTAAACCTACACCAATCTTAAAGGAAAAGCTGATATTAAGCAATTTCTTCAGTACTCTTTGGCTATAACTCTTTGTCTAATTTAAAAACCTAAAATTAATGCTGGACCGTTTCACTGCTGTGAAGACTAAAATTACTTTTGGATATATTCATTAAGTATTTTCTATATTTAGGTTATAGAGTCTCAATCTTTTTTTAAAATTTATAAACCCTCTTTAAGTATATTTTTGTTCTAATTGTCAAACTAACCACTTATGCCCTAAATAACATCAGTGAAAAAGAATTACTTCAAAAAATTTGTAATTCAGGCGAGCAGTAATTGACCTATGGCCATCTGCTGGAAACCAGACAAGATATGGATTTGGCCTTTCTTTTCACAAAGCAGAAGAACATACTAAATAGCAAATATCGTAGACCACGCATCTATCCTATTTTGACATTAATACCAAGGAGTTTATTTTACATCGGTTGCCTTCCATGTTACCTGTCTCGAAATGTTAGGCTATCTAAGCTACCTTTCTTCCAAAGGAGCTCTGAGACCTTCAGGGAAACAAAGTACACTTTAATCTCTTCTCCTCTTCACTATCCACACACTTTCCTGAAATCTGAGATTAGTGCTCAAACTAAGAGAGAAGAGAGTGAAAAAACTCATTACTCTCTTTTCCTAAATCTTTTAAATATAAAATCTGTGTTACATTACTTAGTTAACTTATAACACCCTCACTTTGCAGGACAGGTAAAAGAAAAAAGTAGTAAAAATTTTTGAAATAGAATCATAAACTAAACATTGCCTGGTTCAATCTTCGATTTAAGAGAACTTCTCTATATAATAGTTGTTATGGAGTCAAGACTCTCTAGACACTCACATACAATTATTTAACTTTTTTTCCATGGGAAGCAAATGGTATTGACCAAACATTATTTTTTCCCCCTTAAAGAAGAAGCACATGATTTTATCTGGGTGTACTTTCCCAGAAGATAATTCTTACATATAGTACCAAAATAAAAGAACATGTAATTTTTGCAGACATCCTTTGAAAACCATCTTTCATTAGAAATAATGTTAGCTTCATTTATGCCTCCTAAGGTGCCAAATATAGTAAGACAGTTGTAATTCTTTATCACCATGGGTCCTGGAAAAACTAGAAATGGCATCAAATTACTTCATTTTTGACCTTGTTATGGTCCCTAGAAAACATACAAATACTCCTCTGCAAGGCAAATACATGCCTATGTGTCTTCTCACAGTCGTCGGAACAATTTAGGTCTTAAAGCTAAAGTGGATAATACTTGTAGACTTGTAGGAATCTCATCCTCAAGTAGAGAACTTATAGAAGTGTGAAAAACGCCATTTATTGCTTTGTGGTTTTTGTTTTCTGAGACAGTGTCTTACTCTGTCACTTAGTGCAATGGCACAATCAGAGCTCATGGCAGCCTCAACCTCCCTGGGTCAAGTGATCCTCCCATCTCAGCTTCCCAAGTAGTTGGGATTACAGGCATGTGCCACATGTTCAGGTAATTTTCAAAATTTTTCTGTGGAATTTTTCTATGGTCTCACTATGCTGCCAGGCTGGTCTGGGACTCCTAAACTCAAGCAATCCTTCCAGTTCAGCCTCCCAAAGTACTGTGATTACAGGCATGAGCCACCACACCTGGCTGTTTTGTGCTTATTTGGAAGGAATATAAAGTCAATACAATCTGTTTTCTAATATAAGGAGGAGAGGAGGCAGTCCCACATTTCCAGAAACTAAACCTAAAGTTTTCTCTTTTACAGATAAGGAAACACAAAGCCCATAGTCCCCAGAACTCCTCAAGTCTAGTGATCTATAGTCTCTCAATGACAAAGGAAATATTTTATTTAAAAATTGCCCAAAATATACCAAAAATGTCAATGTATTCTGGAAAAAGCAGGTTTAAGTAAGAAAGCATTTTACATCTGAGAAGTTCTGTGTAACATTTAAGTTTGCTTTATTATAATGTCAGAACAAAATTGGTGATCATTAATCTATCTCATAAGTCTACTTATGTTTGTGATACTCATAGAGATCATAACTACCTTAGATATATTATTAAATCTTTGATTTTTTTGGTTTAGATTCTCATTTTGCAACGAAAGTTTGTTTTTGCCTATTATTTCTCCAAAATGATCTCTTCAAAAATTGATTTATAATACATTAAAATAACAGTTAAAATTTTACAGGCTTGGTCTAAAATCAAAATATTATAACAAAAAATGGACAATTCATTTTTGTAAAATAATTGTTCTTATTTAATGTTCAGGACATAATATTCTAAATGTTACTAACTTACAGAGCAAAATAATACTGGAGGAGTTTAGCAAATGCTAGCCCAAAATACGCTGCTTTTGTACGCTGATTATTTCAAACTGAGGGGACCTGGGGAACAGCAAATGAAGGAAGGAGCTTTCTCTACTTCCTTTATCTGTCCAAAAGCAGATCTTCTGAAAGGAACTCAGCTATCATGACTCTCCTTCCCGGGAGTCTCATTAACCTGGTTAAACTTGTATCACAGGAGAGGACACTGGAGGTTGACATCATGCCCAGACAGACTTTGCTGTAGTCTAATACTTATTCTTCTGAGGGCTGATTGATCTTTCCCCCAAATCATTTACACTTCCCTAAGTTCGCCTACATCCCCTGCTTACCCCTCTCTAATGAAGAGATTGTAGGGTGCAGAAAGGGGTTGATCCCTTTTCTTGCCATCATGATGGTCATGGCCAACATCCCTATAACTAAGATTAAAAGGAGAAGAGCATAAAAAATTTATTTGATCATAGCTTTATGTGACAAGGAGCCTTCAGAATGAAGATCCAAATACACAGGGAAAACTATACATTTTTATGTTTAGGTTCAATGAAGTCTAAAGAGCTCTGTAGAAAATTGTGATTGGACAAAAAGAGATATGACCTAACGCTAATACACTGAGAGGGGAAACCCAATAAGGCTTATCTGTTCCTTTTTTTTTTTTTTTTTTTTGGTCTCTCTGTGCAGTATTCCTTTTTCCTGGGTATGGGGTAGGAACACTCTGGATTGAGGTTCTTAATTTCTTTATGACCACCTGTTACACAGAATGGTGGCGGGGAGAAGATTAGAGTATTACTTTAGGTTTTATGTCTGGCTTTGAGGAAAGGGGGTTCTGGTTTCTATGGCTTGCCTAGGAGAGAATGAGAGGCAAGAGACAGGGTAGCAAAAAGAGTTCAGAGAGACACTTTGCTTCTGAGGCTGTTTCTTAAGACTTCACTTTGGAATATTATTTTCTGAACCCCAACAAGAGTACATAACCTTCTGGATCTTCCTGGGTTTTGGGGTGTTCACTTTTCTTTTGTGTGATGTCCCCACGTATGTAATAAATTTGTACAGACAGTCCTCAGCATACTATAGTTCAACCGACAATTTCTTGACTTTATGATGGGCTTATCAGGGCTTAAGATGCATTTTCAACGGATGATGAGTTCATCAAGATGTGAACCCATCATAAGGTAAGGAGCATCTGTATACCTTTCTCCTGTTAATCTGCCTACTCTCAATTGCATATCAATTATTGACCCCTCAGAGAATAGTGGAAAAATGTGCCCTCACCTACAATGCTTTACTATCAATTAATGTTACATGAGTAGGAAAAGTGTTTGCCCAAATACGGGTCTGGGAATGATATAAGATCATTACCTTGAGTTATGAATCATAATTTTCTAAATATTTAAACAGCACTTTTGCCAAAGATGCCATGTTTATGTTTTCCTTGTCAATGAAGTCTGTTTCCTTCTTCCTTGACAAGATAAAACAGGAACCACTCCAATTTATGAGTCAGAAGCTAATCATTTTTAAAAGATAGTTTTAGAATATAGCTTTAAGTAGGTTTTCTCTAAAAAATAATGAGTTGCAATCTCTCAGAATCTTAGCCACTACAGTATTCACTTCTGAGAATAGAGAAAAAATGTGAATTTGGTTGGAAACACTCATTGATGTCTTTCATTATTGACAGGGTAATTATTTTGTTCAGCAGTATTTGGAATTTTAATAAAAGGCTTGCAGAACCTCAAAGATTGATGGTTAAAACAGATAAGAAATTACCCCTACCACTGGAAGATGTAATGTTCCTGGTGCTGAGGTATAATCTGAGTCATTTGACTTTTGTTTTGTTTTGTTTTGTTTTGAGACTGAGTTTTGCTCTTGTTGCCCAGGCTGAAGTGCAATGACACGATATCAGCCCACCATAAGCTCTGCCTCTTGGGTTCAAGCTATTCTCCTGCCTCAGCCTCCTGGTCATTTGACTCTTGATTTTATAATTGTATTGGTAGAATTGAGTCTAACTGATTCATATGAAAGTCCAACATTTTTCAGGGAAATTGCCATTACATGAAATAAATGTGTCAAAGTCACATTATATAAACACAGGACTTAGAAGACACAAGTTGACAGCAATCCATTCAATAAAGGCATGGGGGGTCATTTGACCATGAGAGCAATATGAGTCACTGGTGAGATATGTATTAAGAGATAATTTTCAAATAAAGTTCAAATCATGATTCTTACACAGATATAAAAATGAACATGTGTTGAAGATTTTATTTTACTCATACGATATTAGGAAACCAGGGAGATGTTGTAACAGATTCAAAGGAAAAGTCAAAAAAGCAAAAATTACGTAGAATAAAAAAAGTTTGGATGGGAAATGTTACAAATGGGAATAGAAGTGGTTTTCCATAGGAAGGAGGAAATTAACTAAAATCACTATTAAACAGGAATGAATTTATGTACCTATCAGTTACAAAATGGCTTAAAGAGTTGCAAAATGGCTTAAATACAGTAAATGGAGCTAGACTCTAAGAGCCAGGAGGGCTAACACAAGGAGGATGAATAGTTTTCTATTTAATACAATGTTTTTCTACATATGACTACTAAATAAACAACCATAACCTGAGACTGATCTAATAGAAATAAAGTCCCAAGTTTAAGGGAGACTATAGTCAGCCTGCACTGAATGTAAGTAAAAACACACTAAAATAATATGTGAATTATAAGTATGAATTTTTAAAAACAGTACCATTCATTCTTACCCCAGCCCCAAGACCTCCTCCTCTCTCACCCTTTATTTTTCCCATTTCTGATAAGAACAATAGGGTCTACCCAGTTATTCAAATCCTAAAACTAGGAAGCATCTAGTCCTCTCTTTCAATCATCACCGATCCCAATTGTAACACAAGAAATCTATCATCGAGTACTGGCAATTGAATAATTTATTCTAATTTGGTCTATTTTCAGTCTTCACTATTCTAACACAAATTTAAATTATGATCTCTCTTTGTCTCTCTCTCTCTCTTCTCTCTCTCTCTCGAATAACTCCTCACAAATTCCCAACCTCCACTCTTGCCTCCTTATAATCTATTCTCCATAAAGCAGCCAATGAAATCTATTAAAAATTGTATATTAGATCAAATACTTTCATACTTAAAGCCATTAGACATCATTGGGCTTTAGAATAAAATCTAAATCCCTCACTAGACCCTATAATGTCTGTCTCTGCCTCTGTCTCTGTCTCTGTCTCACACGCTGATACTTCTCATTTAATCCTGTGTTCTACTTAGTCTATGCTTACTGAATTCCCTTGTCTTTTGTATATACTACCCTGGGTCTTACCTTTGCCCTGCTTTTTCCTTTACTTAGCCCCTTTTGGTCCCAGATTTTTGAATGCTTGACTTCTTTTTCATCATTCAAAGGCAATTTCCTCCAGAACTTCTTGCCTCATTCAATACAGTATTACATAGCACTCCAGAACATTCTTGTTTTTTGTTGTTGTTGTTGTTGTTTTGTAAAGTCTCTGAGAAACTTACTGCTTAGTAAAATTTAAAATTGTTTAATTTTTTGGTTATCACCTATCTTCCCTGCCCTCATATGCAAATTACCTAAGATCTGTGATCTTCTATTTCCTGCTCATGGCTGAATATAAGAACACAAAAAAGATTCTAATACTATTGGTCATCAGTCAATATTGGTTGAATTTATTAGTCAATTATTCCATTTTTTTCCTCAAGGAGTTAGATAAACTACATTTTTTTTTTTTTTTCTGAGAAGGTAAAATTTATAGGATTTGTGATAAATTCAGACCTACTGAAGGAAGCTTAATTTAAAGAAAAGAGGATTCAGGCCTACAGGTACTGCTAGCTTTAGGGGTAGCTGGGAAGAATAAGTAGATTAGTTTACTTAGATCTTCCAGCATCTGATTCAAGAAAAGTTAGCAGGGACTTATTTTAAAGGGGTCAGATTAAAGTCTACACGAGGAGAGTTCTTTAGGCTAACATGGATAGCAAGAGAAGATATTCCACATGACAAAGAAGCCTGGAATCACTGACTACAGGTTAGGCTAAATAAACATCTCTTGTGTATCTGATGGAGAAGCCTCAGCTTTCCAGTTTGTAATAAGGAAGTAACAGTTTTGTATTCCTTCCCTTAAAAGACAAAAATTAAAATAAATTCGGTCTAAAAATCTTAATTGTCTTTTATCTGCAATTCTGGAATCAGTCGGGCAACACCTCATCCTATAAAACAGAATGAGTGAGCTGAGCAGAGAAGATTAGCTTTATAGGCAGAAAGGGGCTGAAGAAAGCAGCAACTGAGAACAAAAAGCAGATTAGTAATTTCAAAGTCACTTCCCTTGTAAAGGTTAAAGCAGAAGAGACTCCCTTATCATGCTGGCTAAAAACTGACCTGTTTGATAATTTGGTTATTATTTCTTCCTCTCTTGATTTCTTGGAAGGTCAGATAAACAACTTAGTTTCAGCTTGGTAACTTGGAAGTTGAGCACGAGTAATTCCATTTTGGTTTGGTCTGTTGTGCCTAGTCTAAGAGCTTTGTCCAAATCAATGGTCTCCTACAAATTTTATTTAACTCCGCTTATATTTTATTTTGTTGTACAGATCCTAGGAGATTATTTACAAGAAGACATTCTGAAAAAAGGAATCTTGTTTCAACATGAGGCATCACTGTCATTAAAACCACTATGTAATCTCAAGATCTCCATTTCATCATTTAAACATTCTGTCTCAAAATACTTCTCTCCTTGCTTTGTAAGGTACAGATGCATGCAAAGAATTTTATTTTGCTGCTTATGGGAGCAATATAGGTTGCATTAGAAATGAGCGTGATGGAAGGATTCTGTTCATTTGGTTTAACCCTGCAAGGGGATTCACAAATGTGCAGAAAACCTATAGAGTGTAAATTTGTGCCAGAAAATGTATATGAGCCATTTACAGTATTAAGGTAAGTCTACTTTACAAATATTTACGGAGTGCTCAATTATTTTCAAGTTGTGTCTCCAGCCAAAACTCCATCTAATTTACTAGCATGACTCTCATGTTTACTGAAAAGGCTTCTTCATTCTTTTCCTGCTTAACTGATGGCTTCCCACTAAGCCTAGCCATTACCACTAAGCATATGCTTGTTTAGGCAACATCAAACCTTCCTAGCTCATTTTTCTGATTCTCCCTTGCCATAAATCCATATATTTCTTTGTTTCTATTAATAATAATACCTGACTCTGTATAAAAATAGTTACTATTGACTGAATGATTGCCAGGTGTCAAGCACTGTGATGAAAGCTCAACATGCATTAATAATGATAGCTCATGTTTGTGACAGGCACCATTGTAAGTGCTTTGCAGACATTAACTCATTTACATCTCAAGAAAACTTTGTGAGGCAGTTACAATCTTCCCCAATTTTCAAATGAGAAAATTGAGGCGGTTAGGGGAAAAAAATAATTTTTCCTCTACATTTTATAGTGTTTAGATGGGATAGATTACTGTAACAAAAGAAAGATTAACAAGAGAAAAAGAAACAGAAATTTAGTAATATATATACTTCATGTAGATAAAAGAGATATCCAAAGAAATGAGTAAATCTCAAGGTAACTTTGAATTCAGGTTTAAATACTGTTGTCCACTGAAATAAAAAAGGGTGTGGGAAGGGCTGGTTATGGAGAGATGATCATAAAACACAGAGTAAACAAAGGTAAAGTTTGTTATGCAGATTTAAGTTGATGCTTTCCCATTGATAAGAGTCTTTGGCGATGCAGAATCATCTGTGTTTTCCTGGTACAGAGAGAGGGAAACATCCTTATAAACGGAGAGTCCTTTTAAAGATATAAGTAGATATAACACTGATCTGCTATAGACAGATAATGTTACAGAACAAAACCGCATTCACAGAACTAGAAAGTACTGAAGCTCAGTTAAAAACTGTTAAAAACCTTAGCACAAGGCCGGGGGCGGTGGCTCAAGCCTGTAATCCCAGCACTTTGGGAGGCCGAGACGGGCGGATCACGAGGTCAGGAGATAGAGACCATCCTGGCTAACCCGGTGAAACCCCGTCTCTACTAAAAAATACAAAAAACTAGCCGGACGAGGTGGCCGGTGCCTGTAGTCCCAGCTACTCGGGAGGCTGAGGCAGGAGAATGGCATAAACCTGGGAGGCAGAGCTTGCAGTGAGCTGAGATCTGGCCACTGCACTCCAGCCTGGGGGACAGAGCAAGACACCGTCTCAAAAAAAAAAAACAAAAACAAAAACAAAACAAAAAAAAAACCTTAGCACAATGCTGAAAAGTAGGTATTTTCTTCAAAATAAAGACATTGAGATTAGAGCCCAAAATGCTTAAGTGACTTGCCCTATTTTCATAGTCCAAGACTGGGAGAAAGCAAGGACCTGAAGTAATCCTTTCCAATGTCATGTTCTGGGCTCTTGCACATACCTCATGGGCTTTAAATTGTGCTAGAATTTAAATGAAGGCTAAAGTCAGCAAGTGTTTCCCAACAAACAAATAGTACCAAACAGCAGAGTATTTTAATTCCAACTCATCATTCATTTTAATCACTATATTCTCAGGGGCAAGTATGCAATAAACTGTCTGGGAACAACACACACCAGTTCTATTAAAGTCATTACAGGACTGGAAGGAACTGGAAGCTCCTTCTTACTCTCTGGAAGATAGTTCCCTGCTCCTCTTCTAGTGAATATTAGGATCTAAGCTGAATGTCTTGCCTTGCCTTTGTACTCTTGTTCTGAGATTCGTTCTGTAAAAAAGCTTAGGAAGGTTTCTAGAAATAAGGGTCATGGCCCTCCAGGGTGCCTAAGGAACAGGAAAGTCACCAATTCATTTACTACATTGTTTGTCTTTCCTTTTTCTCAAAGCTAATAAAAATGAACAGTTCTCAGAAATGTGAGAAATGAATATCTAAAATAATTTGAGTCGTATTGAGATGGGGTTGTTCCCTTGACCTTCAATTCATTTGTGGGCAGGAACTAGTGGTTCGTTTCACTCATCCTTTAGTCTGTGGACAGCTAGGTGTTAACAGCTTAGTGAAGGGTCAGGGTGACAGCCTCCAGCACCTGCTCTTTTTGACACCTGAGTTCTTGTTCAGTATCCAGGAAGAATCAGGTCACACAGAAGGGTAGTGTTTGAAAGGAGGTTTTTAATTCAGGAAGTTGTGATCAAATACTTGCTACAAGCATTTCATATTAGTTCATAAGGAGCTACAGCTAAGTGACACATCAATAGAAAAACATTTTTGGTTTGTTCAGTCTAATCTAAGCGCCACCAAACTTCCCACAAAAAACTGCCCTGAAGTTCACTTTTATAAGACTATCAATGAAACTTACAGTATATTTCCAGTTCTAACATTTTCCTTAAAATTTGTCAGACTTAAAAAAGAAAACAGAGAGTGCTCTTATTTATTCAATAATAAGTAAGCAAACAAATAACAGGCTAATTTAGATCTCTTTAGAATTTCTTTTGTGTAAGTAGTATTTGTAACAAATAGTTGTCCATTTCATAATTTCGAGTTATAGCAGCTTTTACTATTCAACTTTGTGATTTTATACTTTAAATACAACACATTTTATATTGTTTCTATTGTACAATTGACTGTTCATTCTTTTTTAATTTCTTAAATTTAGAGTATTGATTTCATCCTAAACATCAAGTAACATTACACAACACTACATAACTACATTTGCATATAATCCCTCCTAATGACTTGGTTGAACTGCTTACTTTAATAAAAACAGGTTTAAAGGCATTAAGAGTGATAAAATGATAAATGCACAAAAGGACACCAATTTAACTGATACTTAACTAGATTATATCTAAGGATGGAAAATAATATTTAAATGCTTTTGTTTCACAGGTTTGTGCTATTTTAACACAGTTTTATCTATGCAAATTTTCTTTCAGAATGGCAATAAGAAAAGAGTGCGTATTATCCAAATAAATGAGTAAATCCTAGATAACCACTTTCAAAATAAATTTAAAATATCATGTACAAAAAAAAAAAAAAGAAAGGAGGTTTTTATTGGGTGACAAAAGTGGCTTTCAGTGGGATGGAGAATTGGAAAGGGGATGGTGCAGGAAGAAAAGCCATCTTTCCCTGAAGTCACACTGTCTGAAGTTAAACACAACTATTCCTAGTCTCCAGTGCTCAGCCACATGTATCCCCAGTGTTCAGCAGCCTATATTCCCAATGCTCAGCAGCTTGTGTCCCCAACCACTTGGATCATCCACTTGTGTTGCTCTTTTCTTCTTTTTTTTCTGCCAGTTGGTCTGGTTTTTATGGGCACAGGATAGGGGACAGGATGGGACAAAAACCAATCATTTGGGAGGAAAAATGGGGTCAGCTGATTTCACTGAGAGCCAAGGTTCCAGGATTAAGAGTGGAGTTTAGCCAGGAGCCTAGCCCTTCAGTATCAGGGTCAGTTTTTTTCACATAGGACCAAGGTTCCAGGCTTGAGGGTGGAGTTTAGCCAGGAGCCCAGCCATTGTGTATTAATGTCATCATAAAAAAAATATGATGCAAGACCCATTTGTGTTTTTTCATCAACAAAAAGGTAGTAAATATTGAGGTAATTTTAATTTTTTTGTTCTACAGATATTTTATGATTTCTGTCTAATGATAACCCTTTTTTTAAAAAAAAAAAAAAAGATTCCCCCCACCACCTTTTAAAAAGATGATTGTGTTAACATGCCCATGTTGTACACATCACAGCTGATGCTGTACTGGACCATATCTGTGTTAGGGCTCAGAACATGATAATCCAAAATATGACACCTCGGGCAATTGAGAAAGACACAGAAGCAAGAAGTTTCCTGTGACCTTCCCCTGGCTGTCTGGTGTGAAGCACGGTCATAAAGGAATTCCCTGACCTACCTCAGCTGAATGTAGATTATAAGACTCTCATTCCAGGGGCTTCCTGCTCCATACCTAGCGGAGAATAAGTGCTGTTCAGAAAGGACAAGAAGAATCTGAACAAACAAGATTTGCTGAGTTCCTCCCAGTTTATTACCATTAAATTATACCCCTTTCTTTGTCCAATCACATTTCTGAATGACTGTCCATGCTTCATTGACCCTAAGCATAAAAATACACAGTTTTCCCAGGGTCTGTGGGTCTTCATTTCTCAAGAGTACCATGCCATCTAAAACTTTGTTAAATTAATTTGTTATGCTTTTCTCTTGTTAATCAGTCTTGTCTTATAGGGGTGTCACCCATGACACTTGCAATGGGTAAGGAAAAGATAATGATTTTTCTCCCATTCACCTGTTTGGACAAGGCTAAGGAACTTGAATCCAAATATTGGCAAAATTCTATGTTTTGTGGAGACTGACCCCAAAATCAGCTTCACCATTTTGCCTTGTTCTGGGAACCTGGAAGGGTGTATTTGAGAGATTAGACAGTTTGAAAAGGAAACAAAACACTCAAAACCTTACTGGGTATAAAGAAAATAATTCATCTCAAACCCTTCACTTCCCTTATGGCAAAGATTCTCAACTTTGGTACTACTGACATTTAGAGCCATATAATTCTTTTATTATTATTTTTTAATGTGGAGGTTGTTGTGTGCATTGTAGGATGTTTCGCAGCATTTCTGGACTCTACTCTCTACATGCCAGTAGCACCCATGTCCCTGTGCTGACAATAAAAAATGTTTGAAGACATTGTTAAATGTCTCTGGGGGGCAAAATCATCCCCAGTTGAAAAATAACAACCTCATGAATCTTAAAGTAGTAGATAAACATACACATAAATCAAAAAAGAAGATTGAACAATCTGTCATTCTAGTAAAACCAGAATAACTTGGTGTTAAAAATCAAGGTTTCTTTCTCTATAAACTGGAATGATTAAGAAACAGGAAGAGCAAGAGAACAAGACAAAGAGGGAATATGAATGAGTGATGGATGCTCAGCAGTCCTTAACTCAAGTTCCTCAGTTTTATTAGTCATGTCCTCCCAAATAAAGGAGCTGTTCTAAGAGAAAAGAAGCATGCTCTTCTTTCTCCCACAGAGACAAGATTCCTATTTTATATATAAGATTAAAATACCAGTTAGAGAGAAAATATGTGATGTAGAAAGGGGACAAAGATAATCTAGAAAAGATTAAATGTACAAATGGGCTAGCTGAATAATGAAGACATAGAAAATAAGGGAAAGGAGACAACTTTCATGGGTTGGAATAAGAAACAGGGTGGCTGGTCACAGAGAAACAATGATGGAGAGAGAGAAATGTTTATCTCTAGGCTTAGGCTTACAGTTCCAATCAAAGTTTATATGTCAATAATAACAATAATAAAACAGTTTTTTTCCTTGGATTAATTTTATTCAAATCTTCCTCCTTGCAGTCAAATAGATCAGATGCAAACATTGCTACCACTATCACTTGTATTAAGAGAAAATGGACTTGTCAATAGTGTCAACCCAAATATGAACCCATGTCATATTTTTAAAACTCAATTTAAATAGCCCTGATGTATCCCTAGAGATTGTTAAAGCATTGACAGAGAGAATACACAAACATTACCTTTTGCATCCTTCCTGATATCTACCAAGACCTTAAACTTCTACAGGACCAGAAGATAACTGTCTTTTCTCTGCTTTTTCCCCTTTTAGCTATATGTATTTATAGTAAGTTCAGCCAACTGTTTTTTTTTTCTGTTATAGTTTTGTGAAATCCGCTTTTCTCAGGAGAGATTGCATCTACTTTCTGCACCTTTGAAAGACTATTATCTTAGATACCTTTCGATTCCACACAGTACTTTGAAAAAAATTTTCTAAATTTTAACTATACTCAAGATTTATAATTGTAAAAATAAAAATACAACAACAACAAAGAGGTGTATCAAGGTTTATATTCTTAGAATAACAACAACTTGTCACCACAGAAAATCCCACTGATATGACAAACTAAACTAAGTTCAATTCCTCTGGTCCCCCCAAAGTTATACAATGTATAGACTGAGTCTCCCTAATCTGATGTTCAGAAGTTTGAAACTTTTTGAATGTCAACATGATGTCACAAATAGAAAATTCCACATCTGACCTCATGCGATGATGGGTTGCAGTCAAATTACAGATGAACAATTCACAGTTTATTCAGTGTCTCTAAGGGAGAGAAGACCATCCCAGGCCCCTTCAACTGTGATATATCTTTTTCACATGTACCCATATCCCCCCAGGCAAGCACATCTAGAGTGTAATAAAATGCCTTGTGTCCAGACCAGTCTCACCAACAGCAAGCTCTTCACAATGCCTCACAGCTACTGAAATATTATATAAAATGACCTCTAGGTTATATGTATAAAGTGTAAACAAAACGTAAATAAATGTTGTATTTAGACTTGAGTCTCATCCCTAAGATATCTCATTATGTAAACAAATATTCCAAAATCTGAAAACTCTAAAATCCAAGACACTTCTTGCCCCAATCATTCTGGAAAAGTGATGCTCAACCTGTACCATTCTCACTTTAAAGCATTGACAGAGAGAGAGAATACACAAACACTACTTTTTGCATCCTTCCTGTTATCTACCAAGACCTTAAACTTCTACAAGACCAGAAGATAAAATATATATATATACACACACACACATATATATACACACATTGTTTCATTCACCTTTCATGACTTTACTGCAAGTGTTAGGCACGTTTTTAAAAGAAAATCGCTTCATAGTTTGCCATCACACTCCTTCAACAATGAATCATCTAAAGTGGACATTCCTCATGTTTCAAATCACTACTGTAAATTGGGAGTAAATGAAGCTGGAATTTGAGTCTCAGAATTTTATTTAAAGACTTGTTGAAAGTTAAATATAACCTAATCCATCTCTCATTACAGATGAAACAAATAAATCCCAGGAAACATTGCTCAAGGGCAAATGATAAGTAGTTCTGAGAGTTAAACTTAGATAAATTTAGATCATTTTGCTCTAAAAATGATTCACTCTTCTATGTTTCTATCATTATAACACACTATCTCTATGTCTTTCTGTATTAAGTCATATGTAGCCACCAGCATAATTAAAGAGTATATCAAAATGATTTAATTTTTCTATCTTCAGGCAAGTTCACATCAAACTTCATTAGGCATGTAAAATATCATAAGCGGAAAAGGAGAAGCTAATACTTAGCTCTTACTCTGTGCTAAACATTGGACTAAACATTTTATATGTAACTATCTCATTTAATTACCAAAATAATGCAACTTATGAGTCAGAGTTGAATGCTGTCTTGTTTAGGGTTCATCTGTAGAGACTAATTTTTTTCTTCTGTTATAAACACCTAAATAAGAAAAGCTTATTATCATACAAAAGTAAAGGAATAGACTCCATACCCAGGCTGGGGCCACACCTGGGCTGCCCAGGTAACTTCTGTGTCTGGTGTGGGAAGGAAATTGCTCGGCCATTGATCCACCTCTGCCAGGATCTCTGTGAGTAAAATGGAACTCCAAATTGCAAATCTGAGACTCCAAGGAATACATGTGATCTGCAAAACTAAAATCACATCCAGAACTGTAGCTGCAAGTGAGCCACGAAATGCACTGTAGAGGCTGCGAAGGCTCAAAAGTAACAAAGGCATGCATGGAATCATCAGAAAGAGCGTTACAAAGCCAATACAAATGACCCTCCACAATTATTACCTCATTTAAATCAAGAAATTGTGGGAAAGAATGTTCAAGTGACCAGAATTAAGTCACATAGCTTGTGTGAGGTGAAATGGTTATTCAAATGTAGATTTATATGACTCAAATATCCAGTCTTTTCTCTACAACAAAATGTTTCTCTTGATTCCTTTGATTGGCCCATGCAAACCACAGAAATTTTTCTGATTTCTTTACCTACCATCTTCCAGACCTAAATTCCAGCTTTTTCTGCCTTAGCTCCTGAAATACATTGTGCAAATGTTCATTCATAGTTCATTCTATGCATCAACTATTCACCAGAAAACTGTGCCCTCATCCTGATTATAAGGCATGAGATAACACACGATACTATCATTTTATCATTGTGGTAATTAAATGAATTAGTCACATGAAAAATGCTTAGTCCAATGCTTGGCACAGAGTAGGAGCAATCTCAAAGCAGCACACAAATATGAGTTTGTAAGAAAGGTTATGTTCAAATACCATTAAAGAATCAATGGCCAATTTAAGATACTTGAAATATCTGGACTATTTAATAGGCATATACTTCTTTTTGGGAAAAAATCTGAAAAAAATTAATCATGGAATAAAAACAAACTATTTAAGACAATGTTTCTAGTTATCATATGCTCCATTTAAGAAAGTAAGACCTATGTGTTTTAAAATTCAATGTTTGTATATTAAAGAATGTTTTTCCTCTCTGGGCCATAGCAGACTGACGATATTTGGAAAATACAGTAAAAATACTATGAAAATATCACGTTGCTACAAAAATTCCTAATGCTGTCCCTTGGTTTGTATACTTATTAGTCACAGGTAACAGGCAGCTTTCAGACCAACAGCTCTCTACAAATTAGATTTTGACTAGAACTGTTTTAAAATATGCTGTTAGTCATTTCTCTAAATTTTATAAATTTTTTAAAACTGCAAATATTTTTTTATTTTTCTTCCTTTTGGAGTAAAACTTTAAAAGCATATAATAGTATTACTTTAGAGTAAAACAATAAAAGCTAATCTGAAGACAATATTAGATTGAAATTCAGGGTAGGAGGAAAAGGGTTCCCTAAAATAAAATTGTAATTTGGGAAAAGTAAGATGTTTCTCTTCTGAGTTAATGCCATGTTAATAAAATAAAAGTGTAACTTCTGGCAAAAACTTGAAATTACATTCATTTATTTCATTCATTATTTTTTGCTTTTACTAAAATGAATTTAGTCAGAAATTAGGTTCTGGATACCTGCCATCAACAATAAAATGAACAGTAATTAAACTTGTTACTAGTGTATTTTAAGAGTGTGCTAACGTTACTCATTAAACACCGGATGAATTGGTTTTTAGCCCAGTTTCAATGGCGGTTGCATTTTATTATGCAGATGTTGCCTGGTGTGTTGGCAAATGACATATGCTGTCTTCCTAGAATACTCATGGAAATGAAGTGTGTGTACTCAGAGGCAAACAGGGTGACCAAAATCTGGCAATTGATGAAATCAACAAAGAGCCTGTTTGTCAAGGGTGACTTTATGTTTACATAATTGATTCTCACCTCCATAAGGATGATGAGGTGTTTTACTATCAGTGATTTTACACTTGGAAGAGGTGATTAAACACCTCTGGTTTGCTGCTCCCATTAAGGAAGAATATTTTTACATTCATTCTTGTAACAAAGCTGAAGTTTGTACTACATTTGGGAGTCTCTGGCAAGGAGATGATGTTTCATTTGCTGCTCTACCCCGGATTTGGAATTTTTAGTTAAAATAAACATAGTTCACGTTTTCGAATGACTTCTCGGTTACCACTTAGGGTATTTGTTCTGCTTTATTCTCAGGGAAGCTCACACTGTTTTTGCCTCCAGAACTTTTTATGACTTATCCTTGAATAAAGATTAGACAAAAACCTTTTGTACCTCCTCCAAAGAATGGCTATAAGACGAGGGCAGGCCTTGGAGCTCAAATTATTAAGTACTAAACTCTCTTGGATGATTAAGGTTTATATCTCAGTATGACAGGGACAAAGCTGATAAAAGGACCTGATTTCTCTGGGTAAGCTCTGTGAATGTAGTTTTAGAGTATACAAGAATTATCAATGATTTTGCTTTCAGGTGATAAAACTAAATCCAAGTCTCATTCTTAAAAACCTATCGGGCTGATGGAAGATTACAACGTTTGTCATTACTGGATGTATTGTGTTCCAGAGTTCCTTCCTAATTTAGGACAATTACAGAGAAAGGACTCCATAGTGTAATCTGGTGTGACTACCATTGACATACTCATTATACAAGCCAATCATGGAAGAGCTATTTGCTTTTATGCTATGAAGCCTAAAGACTGAGCCTGAAAGCCTTTAAAAGTCTACCTACAAGGCCTGGTGCGGTGGCTCATGCCTATAATCCCAGCACTTCAGGAGGCCGAAGCAGGCGGACCATGAGGTCAAGAGATTGAGACCAGCCTGGCCAATATGGTGAAACTCCGTCTCTACTAATAATACAAAAATTAGCTGGGCGTGGTGACGTGCGCCTGTAGTCCCAGCTCCTTGGGAGAATTGCTTGAACCCAGGAGGCAGAGGTTGCAGTGAGCCACTCTACTCCAGCCTGGCAACAGAGCAAGACTCTGTCTCAAAAAAAAAAAAAAAAAAAAAGGCTACCTCCAAACAACTCATTCGCTCCAAAATCCTTTCACCTCTTCAATGTGTACCTTCCTAAATATCAGTGCTCAACTTGGCCTTGTTGGGGTCAAAGAAAGACTTCCCTTTCACCTCTGAAGGTTTATCTAAAATCACTGACAAAAAGCAGATTCGTAGGAGAAAAGATATAGAAAATTTGTGAATGTGTACATGGGAGCCTTCAGAATGAAGACCCAAAGATACAAGAATAATTGTTCTTTTTTTTTTTTTTTTTTAAGCTTAAGTTTAACAAGTATGGCCAGCTGTGTAGAAATATGATTGGACAAAAAGGATATAATCTAATTCTAATAGACTAAATGTCTATTAGAGGCCTGTCTGTCTGGATTCTTCTTGGCCTCTCTGAGCATGCATTTCTTCCTTCTGTGTGTGGGGCCAGACTCTGTCTGGACTGGGGGAATCTTACACCCTACAACGTAGGTCAGATAATTTCTTTATCGCCAGTTTTTTTGCACAGAAAGTTACTACACAGAAATAGTGTAGTAATTTTTAGGTTTTATGGTTGGCTTTGGGGAAAGGTGTTTCTGGTTTCTGTGACCCACCTTGGGGAAGAGGGATTCTAGTTTCTATGGCCAGCCTAGGAGGAGAATGGGACTAAGAGACAGGAGGGCAGGAGAGGTTCAGAGAAAAACTTTTGCTTCTAAGGCTTTCATGTTGGGGATATTGCTTTCTGAATCTCAACAGTATCATCTTTTCAGAATATTCAGTCTTTAAAAAACAAAATTCAGGAGGGGAAAATACCTTACAGAAAACTCCTGCAGTTGGCATTGAAATACAAAGTTGCCCTGAGGCAAAAGAGAAGAAGTGACGCTACACTTTTGTGAAATGTTGTAAGGGAGAATTTAGAAATGGGGACAAGAAAGAAAGAAGAGATATTTCTCTAAGTTATTTTTTAAACATGTGTGCATGAGTTATATATATTGTGATTTCTAAGGAGACCACTAACTTACATGACACCTTCTTGTAAGTTTAATGGAAAAGTTTACCTTTGAATAGAGAAGTTACCAAAAGGGGCAACTTCTGGGTTGAAAAATAATAAAAGGTGTTCCTTTCTTATGGATGACACAACCCCATCCAAAAGCTTATGCATCGGTGATCAAAAGGGGGATGGATTTCATCTCCCAGTTGTGCTTGCTTCTCTAAACCTTCAACGTTCCCTTTTTAGTTTTAGTAGTAATTATCTTCATCAATTACATAATTATCATCATCATCATCATCACATTACCGTTATCATCACCATCATCCTCATCATCGATGATATCTGAGTACTTACTATGTGTCAGGTGCTGTCATAAGTGCTACACCTGAATCATTTTTACCAAACTCTCAAGATGAGTTCCCAGTGAGAATTAATTGAGATATTACTAATCTGTTCCAGGCAGCATTCTAAGCTTATTTAAATTATAATGATCTCATTTAGTCTCCCAACTCTACCAGGTAGGTACTGTTATTATAACTAGATGAAGAAACGAGGCATAGAAAGATTAAATCAGGTGATAAAATTTGTCAGCAGACCTATATATTAAAAATGTGCCATCTCAAACACTCAGGAACTACTATCGGGTAAAGAGGACATCAATGTTTTGAGATAACTATTTTAAAGTTATTCTATACAAAGCTAGATGAATGTCCAAAGTAGACAATTCATCTGTGCAAAAAGATAATTTATCCCAGAGCAGTGAACAAATACCACTCTTAAGAGATATTTTAACAGTTTTTTTCTAATAGCCATTAAAACTGACTCATCATATCCACGGTTCCACCAGATTTAGTTATATAAAGTTATTCTTATAAAAACATTTAGAAGACAATAGGCAATTGCAGTGAATGATGTAATATTAGAAGTTACATGTGGATTTGTCAAAAACTATAATGGTGCCACACTCTCCGTGAAGCTCAGTAAATCTTGCTCTTGGTGATGATAGGCAGAACTCTTGGATATGTGAAAATATGATGAAAGATAAAAGACACATGACGGTCTTTAAAGGAGGCCAGGATTCAGAGAGAACACTACACATTAACTTGATTTTCAAGGAAAAGGAAGTCACTTTGGTCAAAACAAAGTTGGAGAATCATAAAAGCAAGTTGCAATTAACACTGGGGGTCGTATTGCCTCACTTTCACCCTAACAAAGTGAGTTTTAAGGGTGGAGATATCGGCAGGGGCCAAACTGTGAGAGGCTTTGAATGTAAATTTTATACTTGTACATTTACAAAGACTCACTGTAAATGTCATTTTTTTGTTTCAGTGTTACATATAAAAAGGATACATGTTCCTTCTGAAAATTTCAATCAATAACTAAATGCACAAAAAATTACAAAATCTTTTTCTATCTATTTCTGAGATATAATTCTTTTAAATTTAGGGGCACAGACTTCCAGACTTTTTCTGTACATACACAGGCACATACGTATACCTACTTTTATTTTTGACAAAATGGTGAATCTACTCTAAAATCCTTCTACAGCTTGCTTTTTTATGTAACAACCCATCTTGGGCACTTTTCTATGTTAAGAAAGAAAAAAAAAAAAAAGAAAATGCCCTATTGTCAAATGGTAAAGGAGAGTGAGAAAGGCAGGTATATGACAAGGACCAAGACCTTATAAACGCACCAGGACTCTTCGAGAATCTGATATGCAGGGGCAATAATTGCTGTATTGAGGGGAAAGACTGTCATTCCAAGGCAACAGGTTTTAGTTACCTAAGATATCAAGATGCCATGGAATCTTCTTTTAACATGATTTGAAACACTAGGTTTCAGGGAGGCAGACAAAGGAGCCCTTACCAATAGAACTAGCATTCTTTAAAGTCTTCTTTCAAATTGAGCACATTGAGATGAGCTGAAAGGAAACCATTTCATTGATCTACGGATATCAGTAATTCACAGGTCAAGATCAAAAGCAATCTGCCCACGCTGATCTGTAAATCAAAGCTGTAACACACAGCATTCTATTGCTCTCCATCAGCATGTTTATACATTGCCATGCAATTGTTATTCTGTGCTTTCAATAATCAAATCACTGATGTGGGATTTGGTTGCAGCTTCTAAGAACAAAAGTTCATGTGTGGTTCTAAATTACTTAATGCAATTTTAAAATGCAAAATGTTCATTTTTCTTCCTCCAAAAAAAGAAAAGCCTCAAACCAAATATACAATATCTTGTTGAGAACTAAATGGAGGATATTAAGATTACAAACTAATGATTAAAAATACAAAAGCAGATAGTCTGTTCGTAGTTATAAAAGGAGTGATGAGGAGATAGGGTACAGAGTGCTTCAGAATTTACAGCTCATCACCATTTGTCGGAAACAAGAAATCAACAGGATGTATGACCCTGATGAAGATGGGAAACATTTTTGAGCCATTATCTTCACCCACTCTCACAAATGAATGGGAAACAAGCAAATAAGTGTGGGTTTGTGTGTTTTCCAATGACTTACCGGTTTAATAAAACAGAGAAATAACCCATTTATCCTTTCTATGGGTCCCAAAATAAGGATGTTCATAGATGAAATTGTAGCACATAAAACATCAACTATTCATTCACTATTTTAATTTATTTTAATTGCATGTTTCTAATAGCACATTTGTTTTATCATTTTTCATACTGCCATTCCTTTTAGTTGTACTTTCTCGCTAGCAGAATTCACTATGGAAATATATTAACTATTTTTCAATTACTTCCCATTTTATTGTGTGAAAAATCTCCATGGGTGTTTTTGGAGTAGAAATTGTTTTAAACACAGCAGGTCTCATCATATCCAATTACTCTTCCTTATCTCCCACTACCTCTTAAGTCAGGAAATTACTAGCAATGAAGTGATAAGCACTGCACCCACAAAGGTTCTCCCCCAAACTGCTGTTAAATTACCCAGTGGAGCAGATCATATGGTGCGTGTATTCATATTTTTTGGAGAGAAGTGTTAAAATATTCTCAGAACAGAAGAAGTGGGTTTGTATTTTCTAGAATAATTATCCATGTGAATTAGAATAGTCTACCCATTAAAGACAATTTTAGTGTAATGAAATTAAAGTTTATGACATTTCAAGCATGTTTGAGGTACCATAGGACGATGTTGATTGTTGGTGGTCAAGTTAAAAAACCAACTAAGAATTGTCATTTTCTGTCTTTAGAGATTTCTAAGACAAATAATTCCTTTGTCATGTTTTCAGTTTCTGCCACATGCCAGGAGCTCTGCTAGGAGTTGAAAATGCGGCAGAAACACAAGAGAAAATTTTTCTGCTCTCTTGGAACTTACCAGTAAACACAAAACATTAAACAAACCCTGCCCCTGCTGTCCACCCATTTCCTCTTTATTCTATGAAAAGGCCAATATATATAAAAAGTCTACAGGGCACTCAAAAAACTCTCTACTCTATAGTAGCAATTAGACCCAACCAGAAATGTGAACCCAGGGAAGGCATTTAAAAATAATTTACTTAGAGACCTTCACTTATGGACAAATGGAGCAGATATATTTTCCTTATTTCTCTTACTAACTACAACTAAAAACCCTGGATAATATATGTAAAACAAAAATAAGAAGACTCTGAAAGGCAGACCAACTGGTAACATAGGGACGTGGGAAAAGCTATAGTAGTGACTTTCCTGGTGCCAGAGAAGGCAACAACTCAAAAATACAACAGGTACAGACAAAACAAAACAATATCCATCAGAAGCCTGTCGATCTTGTCAAAGGACCAATAAAAAAGAAGACAGGAAACTTTTAGACAATAAATGTTTTATTTCAGCCAACATCACAGAAAGAACAATGACTCTGTCCACACCCACATTATCAAGGGATAAGTAGAGAGCTGGATTGCACCTTCAGGAGGCTCTTAGGTACCCCAACACCCCTGAAAGGGTGGTTTCAGAGAAGGTCAAGTAGGGTGTCTGGTCAGTAAACAGCATCTGCCTCATGAGGTCAGTGCAGAACAAACAGAGAGTCTGGATCTTTATGCACTCTCCCCGCACTGTGGTAGTATCAGAAAAGCACTAGAGAAGAGTGCAGGCTTTCGCGGTCACCTAGCAGTAACAAGCTGACCTCCACCACAAGGTCAGTGGAGACCATAAGGCACCTCAACTCTAATCTCCACTCAGCAGTGAGGAGGAGCACCCTTCTCAGGTGTCAGCAGAGGTTGAGTGGGAAACCTTGACTTGTTCTTCTATAGGACAGTAATGAAACGGTGCCCTTTCTCCTTTTCCCCAGTGGGGCAGTGTCAAAAAGAAAGAAAGAAAAAGAAAACACAGTTAAAGCTGAAGGTATACATAAAATCCAGAAACTCATAATATAATACAACAATATCCAGACTAAAAAATCACTTATTACAGCAAGAAAAATATCTAAAATTAATTTAAAAAGACAATTGATAGATGCAAACACCAAGGTGACAGAGATGACAGAAGTATCTGGCAGAGATTTAAAGCAACCATGACAAAAATGCTTCAATAAACATACACAAACACACCTGAAACTACTGAATAAATAGCAAGTCTCAGCAAAGAAACAGAAAATCTATGCAAAGAAAAACCTGATATTAAGAAGAGCCAGAGGCCAGGCACAGTGGCTCATTCCTGTAATCCCAGAACTTTGGGATGCCAAGATGGGTGGATCACGAGTTCAGGAGATTCAAGACAATCCTGGCTAACAAGGTGAAACCCCATGTCTACTAAAAAATACAAAAAATTAGCCAGAAGTGGTGGCACACACCTGTAGTGCCAGCTACTTGGGAGGCTGAGGCAGAAGAATCACTTGAACCCAGGCGGTGGAAATTGCAGTTTTACCGAGATTGCACCACTACACTCCAGCCTGGATGACAGAATGAGTCTCTGTCCACTCTGTCCCCTCAAAAAAAAAAAAAAAAAAAAAAAAAAAAAAAAAAAAAAAAAAAAAAAAGAACCAGAAGGAAATATTAGAACTGAGAAATACAATAATTGAAAAAAAAATCTCAGTAGATGAGCTCAATAGCAGAATGGAGGGGACAGAGGAAAGAATTAGCCACTCTCACTTCTGACACCAAATAATAGTTCTGGGGTCCCCAGGACTACCTTTACATTTAATAATTTGCTGAAAAACTCACCAACCCTACTGACAGTTGTTATATTCATGGTTGTGGTTTACCACAGTGAAAAGGATATAGATTAAAATCAGCCAACAGGAGAGATGCAAGAGGTAGAGCCTAGGAGGGTTCCAAACCTGTGGTTTGCAGTTGTCCTCTCCTAATGCAGTAATGGAAAGTGTTAACTCCTCCCACAGATAAATTATGGCAATATATATGAAGCATTACTATCCAGGAAAACTCACCTAAGCCTTAGTTTCTAGCATTTTTATTAGGTCACATAAACCTGGATGGCTGCTAACATAGCTAATCTTAGACTTCAAGAGAGTCAAGCTGATATCTTGTGGCCCCAAACCCCCACTCTAAATCACTTTATTAGACTATCTGTTGTGGCCCAAAGTCCTCACTCTAGATTACATTGTTATACAATTTGGTGTGACAATTTGGTAAGGACCCCAGATAAGATACTCTTATCAGGCATGACATTCCTAGAGTTCATCTCCCAAAATCCTAGATCATAGACCAGATCTCTCTTTGGGCAAGGTTAATTTTTTTGCTATACAAATAGTTACAGAAACCACTGAAATACTAAGGAAACAGAAATAGCAGGAAACAGAAAACAGAGAAATTATATTTTAAAAAAGCATAATAGGCCAGGCATGGTGGCACATGCCTGTAATCCCAGCACTTTGGGACGCCAAAGCAGGTGGATCAACTGAGGTCAGTAGTTCGAGACCGGTCTGATCAACATGGCGAAACCCCGTCACTACTAAAAATACAAAATTAGCCAGGCATGGTGGTGTGGGCCTATAGTCCCAGCTACTCGGGAGGCTGAGGCAGAAGAACTGCTTGAACCTGGGAGGCGGAGGTTGCAGTGAGCTGAGATCGCACCACTGCACTCCAGCCTAGGTGACAGAGTGAGACGCTGTCTAAATAAATAAATAATAAAGAGAACAAAAATAAATGATGAAATTCATCTCTAACATATAAATAACTATATTAAATAAAAATGATTTAAATATAACAATTAAAAAATAGTTTTGGGAACACTATAACACTAAATGCATATGCTATAAAAGAGAGAAAATTTTATATTAATAGTTTAATCACCTCAGAAACCTAGAATAATCAAAGTAAACAGAAGGAAGGACATGAGAAAGCTCAACACAGAATTTAATTCAATTTTAAACAGAAAAACAATAGAGGATTCAATAGAACAAAGAGCTGTTTTTTGAAAAGATTAATAAAATTAACAAATTTCTAACATTTCTAACAAAAAAAGATTAAAAAGTCGCATATGAAAATCAGTAACAAAAAACAGATAATCACTGTGGAACACAGAGTTTGGACAGAGAACTAATAAACAACTTTACTTGCATAAATTTGACAACTCAGATGAAAAGGACCATTTTCTCAAAAGACACAAACTACTATAACTTACTCAATATAAAGTAGAAAATTTGAATACTCATACAAATATTAAGGGAATTAAAGCATAATTAACACCAATTATTTACAATCTCTTCCAGAAAATACAAGAAGGAGACATTTCCCAAGCTATTTTATAAAGCTCAAACTACTCTGAGAGCAAAATGAGACAAAAGGTACAAAATAAACTAACGAATAAACTACAGACCAATATATTTTGTGAACTGCAGTGCAAAAGCCTACAACCCAGAAACAGATTTATTCAAATATGCCCAACTAATATTTGGTCAAGGTGTAAAAACAATTAAATACAGGAAAGATAGCTTTTACAACAAATGGTGCAGGTTCACTTGGATATCCACAGATAATCAATCAATCAATTAATAAAATAATTTCTAAGTCTCATACCTTATGCCAAAAGGAAAACAAAATGACATTATGTTAAGTGAAATAAGCCAATCTTTTGTATTAAAAGACAAGTACTGTATAATTCCAGAAATATGAGGTATCTAAAGTTGACAAAATTCTAGAAACAGAAAGTAGAATGACAGTTACCAGGAGCTGGGCAGAGGGACAGAAAAGTTGTTTAATGGGTATAGAATTTCTGATTTTCAAGAAGAAAAAGTTCCAAAGATGTGTTTCACAATAATGTAAATATGCTCAACAATGTTGCACTACACACTTAAAAATGGTTAAGATGGCAAATTTTATGTTGCCTTATTTATCGCAATAAATTTGAATGCAAATCAAAATATATCACAAACTTAAATGTAAAACACAAAACTATAAGACATTTAGGACAAAATACAGAAGAAATTTTTCATGATACAGAGCTAGGCAAAGAGTTCTTGGACTTAACATCAAAAGCATGACCCTTAAAGGAAAAAACTGACAAACTGGACCTCATCAAATTTAAAATACTTTGCACAGTAAGAATCCCTTTCAGAGATAAAAAGTCAAGTTGCAGAATGGGAGACAATATTCAAGAGCCATGTATTCAACAAAGGACTGATACTTAGGATATGCAAAGAACCTAATAGTAAAACAATAACAATAACAATAGTGACTATACCAAATGCTAGTGAGGATGCAGGGAAACTGGATCTCTCACACATTGCTGGTAAGAATGTAAAAAGGAATGGTCACTCTCGAAAGTTGGAGAGTTTATTTAAAAAGTGCATATGCATCTACCATATGACTCAGCAATTGCATTTCTAAGCATTTAGCTCAGAGAAATAAAGACTTATGTTCACACAAATATCTGTATATGAAGAGTTATAGCGGTTTTTTCTCATAATAGTAAAAAACTGGAAACAGCCCAGATGTCCTTCAATATGCAAACAGTTAAACAAACTATGGTACATCCATGCTGTGGAATACTACTCAGTCATATGAATTCTGCTGAGTAAATATGTCAATCCTAAAAGGTTACATATTGTATGTTTCCATTTCAATAACATTCTTGAAATGACCAAATTATATAAATAGGGAACAGATGAGTGACTCTCAGGATTTAAAGAGAGTGTGCAGATGGAAGCAAAGGGGATGGGGCTATGAGAAGGCAACATGAGAGGTCCTTGTGGTGATGGAAATGCCTCATTGGATTCTGTTAATGTCAATATCCTGTTGTTACATTTACTATTATTTGGAAGATGTTACCATTGGGGAAAACTGGGTAAAAGGTACATGTGATCTCTTTGCATTATTTCATGCTATTGCATGTTAATCTACAGTAATCTCAAAATAAAAAGTTTAAGTACAAAAATAAGCAACTTACATGCAGAAGTCTTATTTTTAAACATGAAGGAAGTGAGGCAAGAGTCACTCATGGATGCTAAATGTACTGGAAAATTTTAAGGAGAAGCAGGATATCTTTATGGTTCTCAGAGTATGTTCTCACAGATTATTAATTGCAAGGTAGGGAAAAAAGCACATATTGGAGAAATCAGGAAACACTTTCTTGACTGGAGGATCAAAATTATTATCAACACTGTCTTGGATGGATGCTATGTGGCTCTAGATGTGATGGATGTGATTCGCTGAGAAGGACTCAGTATCCCTATGTATTATCCCAGCAAATAATGCGAAAATTGAATCTAGTCATGAGGAAACACTAGTCAAGCAAAAAAACAAGAAATTCTACATTACGAGTATGGCTGGTACTGTTAAAAACTGTTATTAAAAAACAAAGGCCATGGAATTGTTTCAGGCAAAGGGAATCTAAAGAGACATGGCAAAATCCTCTAATACCTAAATCCCATCCAGCTCCTATAGGAGTAGGGTGGTATGATTCTATAAAAGGCATTATTGTGTAACTGAAGAAAATAAAATATGGCTATAGATTAGATCAAATGAGTATATTTATGTAAATCTGTAAAGTTTATCAGTGTACTATGATGTGATAATGTAAGAGAATATCTGTATTCTTAGGAAATGCATGTTGAGCCACAACTACATATCTGACTTAGCCTGAAATAGTTCAAAAAATTAGCTACATATATATGTGTGTGTGTGTGTGTGTGTGTGTGTGTGTATTAGAGAGAGAGAGGAGAGGGAGAGGAGAATGAGAAGGAGAGAGAGAACAGAAGATAAAGCAATGTACTAAAATGTTAACAAAGGTAAAATCTGGATAACTGTATATGATTTTTGTTCATACTATTTTTCTTATTTGGCAAATTTTGCAAATTTGAAACTATTTTGAATTAAGAAAAAGTCTAAAACTGAAGACAAAATACTGCTCATGTTCAATCCTGTTTCAAGGTGAAACAACAAAACATTTCTGTATGAGTGAGGCTTCATTCAACTTCAGGTGACAGTAAAAGCTCAAATGAGCTTATACAATAAATAGAAATGATGGAAAACAGGAGCAGCTTCAGGCACTTTTGGATTGAGGGATTTCAAAATTCTATGTGTCACAGAACTTCATCTTGGATTAAGTACCCAGGATTAATCACTATGGGCAGTGTGGTGTGGTGCTCTATTTGCCCGGGTTTGAATCACATGGCTACCTATGACGGCATCTGGGGAAAGGGAGGCAGAGTTGTGGGTGTTGATCACACAAAAACCACATGATTAAGAGATGGAAGAGTTGTTCCCAAAAGAAAATAAGGAGTTCTGTTATTATGTAAGAAAAGGCAAACAATAAAACCTCAAAAACACCATGACCAAAATTCAAAGAACTTTGGATCAAACTCCATGATCCCCTACCTCTTAACACTTTTCCTTATAGCAGCATCTTTTGTCGAGCCTGAGGAAGAGCCTTTGTATTACAAGGCTGCCCACAGCAAGAGCTCAAGGTATACTTACGTGTTCCATAAAGACCCTCTCTGAGAACACAGTAGCCTGGGGTCTGCAGGGGTTGGCACTGCAGGAGTTGAGAAGTAGGCAGACCATTAACTCCACAGGCAGAAGTAATTGAACAGTTCTTCCTGGTGAAATTCATGACATTCATGAATCCACAAGCAGTCTGAGATTCTCCCTTTTAAATTGGCAATCTATAAAACCTAAGCTTCTGGATGAGACCTGCAGGTAGTTTGTTACAATTGAAAGTTGTATTGATTTTAACATCTACCTGTGTTACACTTATCACACAATAAATGTACAATATATTAATATTTAATGACCATTCAAAATATGTTGAAATTATCAAATATTTATGGATAAATATTCATAGACAACAAGAACAATAGAACACATAACTAGGTAACATTATTTTCGAGGAGATGGCAATGTAATCATCTTACATAGGACTTCTGGTTAATTTATTTATTTTTTATCCCAATAGTGCAAGATTTAAACTGCTGTAAATTTTGTGGGGTTTTTTTTTCTGAACTTAATGTGAATATAATACCACTGTTGGAAAAAAATGATACAAAAAAATAATTATACATAGTTTTTTTTTTTTTTGCAGAAGTCCAAAGACTTGGTTCTAAATTGCATAGTCAAATAATTTTTTAAAGGAAGAACCACCAACTCTAACCAGCAACGCAATAATGTGTTTCTTTTTTCCACAAAATAGCACAAAAAAACCCAAAACCTGCAATCAAACATCAGAGTCATACGATGATAGATACTGGCTTTATAAACATAATTGTCATAATACAAGATAATTTTTAGGCCACTACACATCTAGAATAAGAGAAACAAAACTATTTTCATCTGTAACTGAATTATCTTTTTGCCCCAAGTATTTCAGATAAAAACTCTCCAAAACAGCAGGTTATATGTCATAAATACGTAACTAGAAATAAAAATAAAAATAAAATAAAATAAACAAAGTAAAAACTTACTGGTTAAAAAAGAGAGCAAATCCTCCTGTCTCACAAACGGAGCCACAGTTTTTTTCTTTACCTGTAACCACATTATTAAAGTATACATGTCTGCCTTCATTTATCCACATTCGCAAATCCCTGGCACAGTAATTGGGAGGATTTGTGAAACAGAGAATTTGGCAAAAATAAAAACTCCTTGCTAATTTTTTAGTTGATTCCCATATCCTGTATCCTGACACACATTTTACCTGCAATATCTTTCTACATCTCTGCAAAGACTACTGAAAGATGCTCACCAGTCACTTCTCAGAATGGTGATAAAGGCGAAAAGAGAAGGGTAGAAAAATGTCTGAGAGCTGTGAGTTGGTACAGATAGAATGGTGACTCACCTATAAAGTGACTGAATAATTTTAATTCATTAAGTATTTATTTTATGAGATTTATCACTTACATGCTATGCTCAAATCTTCTTCTAGCTAAACAGCCTATTTGCTCAGGCAAAAGATACTGGGCTACTGTAATGCAGAAATTGAGCACTAACTGTAATAGAATAGCTACCGTCCATATGCTGGAATGACTCATGAGGTGGCCTGTCACAAAGAGCTTTCCCCTATGATCAGAATAATGCTAATTAATGTAGCCAAATAAACGGGTTGCCTTCCTCTTGGATATGGATTGTAGAACAGAGAATACTGGGGTAGTCAAGAGCAAGAAGAAGAAAAGAGAGAAGATATTGAGAAACAGAGAAGGGCTAGAAAGATCTCTGCAAGTCCACAGGGAATAATGAAATAAGAACAGGCACAAGCAGGTAAGGAATTGTGGACGAATGGAATGGTATATTCAAAAAACATGGAGCTTGTTTCAGACATTTACAGTAGTTAGAACTTGTATAGGCATGAACTGAAGGATGGAGTTTTGTTTCAATATTTGCTTCTCCTCTCATTCCAGACCTCTAAATCTTGTTGTTTTAAGGGCTAATTTTTGGTCCACTTTTATTTTCTATTCATATTCTTTACTTAGCAACTTCACTTTTACTCCAGTCTTTTAGGTTATCTTTATGTTACCACTTTTCAAATAAATGTCTCCACCTAGCCCTCTGCTCTGAGCTGCAGACTCAAATACTCCCCTGACTGTTTGAGCTCTCCATCTGTATGTCTCACTAGCATCTCCATAAACATGTCTGAAATGGAATGACTCCTATGCCATTTCTGCTCCACCCCAAAAAAGAATACCACCATCCTCTGGCATCCTTTCTAATGCCAGGAATCTAGGAGACATGCCTCACTTCTACCTTTACCTCATGCTCACTCTGACATCCACTGCCAAGCTATAACTAGGATCCATCCACTTTTTTCTATCTCCTCTTTCAGCAATTTAGGTCAAATCACTGTCATAGTCTAGGTCACCATAATAGCTTCTGAATTTGTCTCTCCAATTTTCTTCTTGTCTCCATACTCCACCCATATATCCTACAGTATCTCACGCCATATTTTCAGAGATAAGCCCCACTACTACCTACTACTATTAACTTATATGTAACTCTTCATATAGCTACACATTTTCTACATATTAACTAATTTAAACTAATCATATTGTTCCCTTACTTATAAATTTTTTCTTTCTCTTTCTTTCCTTTCTTCCTTTCTTTCTTCTTTCTTTCTCTTTCTCTCTTCCTCTCTCTCTCTCTTCTCTCCTTCTCTCTCTCTCTCTCTTTCTCTCATTCTTTCTTTCTTCCCTCTGTCTCTGTTGCCCAGGTTGGGGAGCAATGGCATAATCTCACCTCATTGCAACCTCCTCTTCCTGGGCTCAGGCGAGCCTCCCATCTCTGCCTCCTGAGAAGCTGGGACTACAGGCACATGCCACCAAGCCCAGCTAATTTTTTATAGTTTGGATAGAGATCAGGTTTTTATTTTCATGTTTCCCAAGCTGGGCTTGAACTCCTGGCCTTAAGGGATCCTTCTGCCTTGGCCTCCCAAAGTGCTGGCATTACAGGTGTGAGCCACGATGACTGGCCTTTTTCCATGTATTTCTACTGTATTTAGGATAAACAAAAAAATAAATAGGGGGGGCGGAGCAAGATGGCCGAATAGGAACAGCTCCAGTCTCCAGCTCCCAGTGCGAGCAACACAGAAGACTGGTGATTTCTGCATTTTCAACTGAGGTACCGGGTTCATCTCCCTAGGGAGTGCGGGACAATCGGTGCTGGTCAGCTGCTGCAGCCTGACCAGCGAGAGCTGAAGCAGGGCGAGGCAACACTTCACCTGGGAAGCCCAAGGGTGAAGGGAATCCCTTTTCTTAGCCAGGGGAACTGAGACACACAACACCTGGAAAATCGGGTAACTCCCACCCCAATATTGCGCTTTACCAAGGGTCTTAGCAAATGGCACACCAGGAGATTATATCCCACACCTGGCCGGGAGGGCCCCACGCCCACGGAGCCTCCATCATTACTAGCACACAGTCTGCCATCTAAGGGCAAGGCAGCAGCGAGGCTGGGGGAGGGGTGCCCGCCATTGCTGAGGTTTAAGTAGGTAAACAAAGCCACTGGGAAGTTCGAACTGGGTGGAGCCCATAGCAGCTCAAGGAGGCCTGCCTGTCTCTGTACACTCCACCTCTAGGGACAGGGCACAACTAAACAAACAAACAAAAGCAGCAGAAACCTCTGCAGATGCAAATGACCCTGTCAGACAGCTTTGAAGAGAGCAGTGGCTCTCCCAACATGGAAGTTGAGATGTGAGAACGGACAGACTGCCTGCTCAAGTGGGTCCCTGACCCCTGAGTAGCCTAACTGGGAGACATCCCTGACTAGGGGCAGACCGACACTCCACACCTCACACGGCGGGGCACACCCCTGAGACGAAGCTTCCAAAGCAAGAATCAGACAGGTACACTCGCTGTTCAGCAATATTCTATCTTCTGCAGCCTCTGCTGCTGATACCCAGGCAAACAGGGTCTGGAGTGGACCTCAAGCAATCTCCAACAGATCTACAGCTGAGGGTCCTGACTGTTAGAAGGAAAACTAACAAACAGGAAGGACACCCACACCAAAAACCCATCAGTACGTCGCCACCATCAAAGACCAAAGGCAGATAAAACCACAAAGATGGGGAAAAAGCAGGGCAGAAAAGCTGGAAATTCAAAAAATAAGAGTGCATCACCCCCTACAAAGGAACGCAGCTCATCGCCAGCAATGGATCAAAGCTGGACGGAGAATGACTTTGACGAGTTGAGAGAAGAAGGCTTCAGTCCATCAAACTTCTCAGAGCTACAGGAGGAATTATGTACCCAGCGCAAAGAAACAAAAAATCTTGAAAAAAGAATGGAAGAATGTATAACTAGAATAATTAATGCAGAGAAGGCCATAAACGAACTGACAGGGATAAAAACCATGACACGAGAAATATGTGACAAATGCACAAGCTTCAGTAACCGACTCGATCAACTGGAAGAAAGAGTGTCAGCGATTGAGGATCAAATGAATGAAATGAAGTGAGAAGAGAAGTCTAAGGAAAAAAAAGGAAAAAGAAATGAACAAAGCCTTCAAGAAGTATGGGATTATGTGAAAAGACCAAATCTACGTCTGATTGGGGTGCCTGAAAGTGAGGGGGAAAATGGAACCAAGTTGGAAAACACTTTGCAGGATATAATCCAGGAGAACTTCTCCAACCTAGAAAGGCAGGCCAACATTCAAATTCAGGAAATACAGAGAACGCCACAAAGATACTCCTCGAGAAGAGCAACTCCAAGACACATAATTGCCAGATTCACCAAAGTTGAAATGAAGGAAAAAATCTTAAGGGCAGCCAGAGAGAAAGGTCGGGTTACCCACAAAGGGAAGCCCATCAGACTAACAGCAGATCACTCGGCAGAAACTCTACAAGCCAGAAGAGAGTGGGGGCCAATATTCAACATTCTTAAAGAAAAGAATTTTCAACCCAGAATTTCATATCCAGCCAAACTAAGTTTCATAAGTGAAGGAGAAATAAAATCCTTTACAGATAAGCAAATGCTTAGAGATTTTGTCACCACCAGGCCTGCCTTACAAGAGACCTTGAAGCAAGCACTAAATATGGAAAGGAACAACCGGTACCAGCCAATGCAAAAATATGCCAAAATGTAAAGACCATCAGGAACTGCATCAACTAATGAGCAAAATAACCAGTTAATATCATAGTGACAGGATCAAGTTCACACATAACAATATTAACCTTAAATGTAAATGGACTAAATGCTCCAATTAAAAGACACAGACTGGCAAACTGGATAGAGTCAAGACTCATCAGTTTGGGGTATTCGGGAGACCATCTCACATGCAGAGACACACATAGGCTCAAAATAAAAGGATGGAGGAAGATCTACCAAGCAAATGGAGAACAAAAAAATGCAGGGGTTGCAATACTAGTCTCTGATAAAACAGACTTTAAACCATCAAAGATCAAAAGAGACAAAGAAGGCCATTACATAATGGTAAAGGGATCAATTCAACAGGAAGAGCTAACGATCCTAAATATATATACGCCTAATACAGGAGCACCCAGATTCATAAAGCAAGTCCTTAGAGACTTACAAAGAGACTTAGACTCCCATACAGTAAAAATGGGAGACTTCAACACCCCACTGTCAACATTAGACAGATCAACGAGACAGAAAGTTAACAAGGATATCCAGGAATTGAACTAATCTCTGCACCAAGGGGATCTAATAGACATCTACAGAACTCTCCACCCCAAATCAACAGAATATACATTCTTCTCAGCACCACATCACACTTATTCCAAAACTGACCACATAATTGGAAGTAAAGCATTCCTCAGCAAATGTACAAGAACAGGAATTATAACAAACTGTCCCTCAGACCACAGTGCAATCAAACTAGAACTCAGGAGTAAGAAACTCAATCAAAACTGCTCAACTACATGGAAACTGAACAACTTGCTCCTGAATGACTACTGAGTACATAACGAAATGAAGGCAGAAATAAAGATGTTCTTTGAAACCAATGAGAACAAAGATACAACATACCAGAATCTCTGGGACACATTTAAAGCGGTGTGTAGAGGGAAATTTGTAGCACTAAATGTCCACAAGAGAAAGCTGGAAAGATCTAAAATTGACACTCTAACATCACAATTAAAAGAACTAGAAAAGCAAGAGCAAAGGCATTGAAAAGCTAGCGGAAGGCAAGAAATAATTAAGATCAGAGCAGAATTGAAGGAGATAGAGACACAAAAAACCCTCCAAAAAATCAATGAATCCAGGAGTTGGTTTTTTGAAGAGATCAACAAAATTGACAGACTGCTAGCAAGACTAATAAAGAAGAAAAGAGAGAAGAATCAAATAGACGCAATAAAAAATGATAAAGGGGATATCACCACTGATCCCACAGAAATACAAACTACCATCAGAGAATACTATAAACACCTCTATGCAAATAAACTAGAAAATCTAGAAGAAATGGATAATTTCCTGGACACTTACACTCTCCCAAGACTAAACCAGGAAGAAGTTGAATCCCTGAATAGACCAATAGCAGGCTCTGAAATTGAGGCAATAATTAATACCCTACCAACCAAAAAAAGTCCAGGACCAGATGGATTCACAGCTGAATTCTACCAGAGGTACAAAGAGGAGCTGGTACCATTCCTTCTGAAACTATTCCAATCAATAGAAAAAGAGGGAATCCTCCCTAATTCATTTTATGAGACCAACATCATCCTGATACCAAAGCCTGACAGAGTTACAACAAAAAAAGAGAATTTTAGACCAATATCCCTGATGAACATCGATGCAAAAATCCTCAATAAAATACTGGCAAACCTAATCCAGCAGCACAGCAAAAAGCTTATCCACCATGATCAAGTGGGCTTCATCCCTGGGATGCAAGGCTGGTTCAACATATGCAAATCAATAAATGTAATCCAGCATATAAACAGAACCAAAGACAAAAACCACATGATTATCTCAATAGATGCAGAAAAAGCCTTTGACAAAATTCAACAGCCTTCATGCTAAAATCTCTCAATAAATTCAGTATTGATGGAACATATCTCAAAATAATAAGAGCTATTTATGATAAACCCACAGCCAATATCATACTGAATGGGCAAAAACTGGAAGCATTCCCTTTGAAAACTGGCACAAGACAGGGATGCCCTCTCTCACCACTCCTATTCAACATAGTGCTGGAAGTTCTGGCTAAGGCAATCAGGCAAGAGAAAGAAATCAAGGGTATTCAGTTAGGAAAAGAAGAAGTCAAATTGTTCCTGTTTTCAGATGACATGATTGTATATTTAGAAAATTCCATCATCTCAGCCCAAAATCTCCTTAAGCTGATAAGCAACTTCAGCAAAGTCTCAGGATACAAAATTAATGTGCAAAAATCACAAGCATTCTTATACACCAATAACAGACAAACAGAGAGCCAAATCATGAATGAACTTCCATTCACAATTGCTACAAAGAGAATAAAATACCTAGGAATCCAACTTACAAGGGATGTAAAGGACCTCTTCAAGGAGAACTACAAGCCACTGCTCAGTGAAATAAAAGAGGACACAAACAAATGGAATAACATTCAATGCTCATGGATGTGAAGAATCAATATTGTGAAAATGGCCATACTGTCCAAGGTAATTTATAGATTCAATGCCATCCCCATCAAGCTACCAATGAGTTTCTTCACAGAATTGGAAAAAAATGCTTTAAAGTTCATATGGAACCAAAAAAGAGCCTGCATTGCCAAGACAATCCTAAGTCAAAAGAACAAGCTGGAGGCATCACGTTACCTGACTTCAAACTATACTACAAGTCTACAGTAACCAAAACAGCAAGATACTGGTACCAAAACAGACATATAGACGAATGGAACAGAACCGAGTCCTCAGAAATAATACTACACATCTACAGCCATCTGATCTTTGACAAACCTGACAAAAACAAGAAATGGGGAAAAGATTCCCTATTTAATAAATGGTGCTGGGAAAATTGGCTAGCCATGAGTAGAAAGCTGAAACTGGATCCCTTCCTTACTCCTTATACAAAAATTAATTCAAGATGGATTAGAGACTTAAATGTTAGACCTAATACCATAAAAACCCTAGAAGAAAACCTAGGTAATAGCATTCAGGACATAGGCCTGGGCAAGGACTTCATATCTAAAACACCAAAAGCAACGGCAACAAAAGCGAAAATTGACAAATGGGATCTCATTAAACTAAAGAGCTTCTGCACAGCAAAAGAAACTACCATCAGAGTGAATAGGCAACCTACAGAATGGGAGAAAATTTTTGCAATCTACTCATCTGACAAAAGGCTAATATCCAGAACCTACAAAGAACTTAAACAAATTTACAAGAAAAAAACAACCCCATCAAAAAGTGGGCAAGGGATATGAACAGACATTTCTCAAAAGAAGACATACATACAGCCAACAGACACATGAAAAAATGCTCATCATCACTGGCCATCAGAGAACTGCAAATCAAAACCACTATGACATACCATCTAACACCAGTTAGAATGGCGATCATTAAAAAGCCAGGAAACAACAGGTGCTGGAGAGGATATGGAGAAAGAGGAATACTTTTACACTGTTGGTGGGATTGTAAACTAGTTCAATCACTATGAAAAACAGTATAGCGATTCCTCAAGGATTTAGAACCAGAAGTACCATATGACCCAGCCATCCCATTACTGGGTATATACCCAAAGGATTATAAATCACGCTGCTATAAAGACACATGCACTCATATGTTCATTGCGGCACTATTCCCAATAGCAAAGACTTGGAATCAACCCAAATGTCCATCAGTGACAGACTGGATTAAGAAAATGTGGCACATATACACCATGGAATACTATGCAGCCATAAAAATTCATGAGTTCATGTCCTTTGTAGGGACATGGATGCAGCTAGAAACCATCATTCTCAGCAAACTATTGCAAGAACAGAAAACCAAACACTGCATGTTCTTATTCATAGGTGGGAACTGAACAATGAGATCACTTGGACTCAGGAAGGGGAACATCACACACCGGGGCCTATCACGGGGAGGGGGTCGCAGGGCGGGATTGCATTGGGAGTTATACCTGATGTAAATGACGAGTTGATCGGTGCTGACAAGTTGATGGGTGCAGCACGCCAACATGGTACAAGCATACATATGTAACAAACCTGAATGTTATGCACACATACCCCAGAACTTAAAGTATAATAATAAAATTTTTTAAATAAAAATAAAAATAAATAAAAGCTCCCCAACCCCGAATTCTACATGAGCAAGCCACTGTCTGCTTCTCCAATCTAAACTTGCCTCTCTCCTTTCCTATGCTTAAGTCATACTAATCTCTCTTAATTTCCAAAATGTATCAAGTTCTTCCAGGTACAGCATCTTTTTGCCTACTGCTCCCTGTGCTAGGAGCCCTCTTGTCTAGATACTTTTGCCTTACTAGTTCTTTCTGTCCTTTAAGTCATGGTTTCATTGTTACCTCCTTCTACAGACATGCCCTGACCACTCCATATGAAAGATCCCTGAATCATATTACTTACTTACTCTGAGTCATATAATCTGACTTACTTATCACATGGCTCAAGATATAATTAATAAACATTATCATTATTTAAATTCATGTTTCTTGTGTGTCTCCCACACCACAATGTATGCTTTGAAAATGAAGAATCTTGTCTATCTTGTTCTCCCTTGTACCTTCATGTTCTTAGCGCAGTGCTTGCCTCCTAGCTGATGCTCAGCAAATTTTTTTTTTTGAATGACTAGAGTATATTTAGGAATTAGTCAGGGCATATGAGCAGCTACAATAAATCACTCCAAAATGTAAGTTGTTTAGCAAAATATATTTATTCCTGGGTCAAATCAGTACAATGCAACTCAGTAAGGGTGGCAGAGACTCTTTCATCATCAGCATATAACTACCAAACTTATTTTAGAGACTCACATCTATTTGGCTGATGGGAGAGAGAGAGAGGAAATGGTAAAGGCACACTTTCTCCTAAGTTTTCTAGGCAGAATTTTTTTGCAAAGTATCCAGCCAGTCCTCTCCTGGCTATATATAACATATTCAACATCACTATGTGATTTCTCATGTTGCACGCTCTATCCCATAAGATGTGGATCTTTTTGATGTCAGGGACCTCAATTCCGTCCTCTACTTCCTCTTAGCATAGAAAAGTATAAGTTTATAACTTAATAATTTCTGTTGATCAATTGATCAAAATGAGTATAGGAAGACTGAACATAGCCTGCTGGCAAAGAAAAATTCTGGAATAATCAATATACATAGGTTTAAATTACTTTCTTCTGTAAATGCTACTTGCTATATGGCATTGGGAAAGTAAATTTGCCTGATCTCATTTTTTTTTCTGTCAATAGGTTCTTATATTGTCATTACGTTACAACAAATTAATAGCTTTTAATGGGTTAAAGCATGTTTTAAGTGTTATAGCCTATGCAAATGCCAAGTATCCTTCTAAACTTAATTTACAACCAGGATGCATAAACTCTTTATCTTTAAACAAAATCACGAAGACTTCATTTTCATATGGTGTTCATTATTTGTATAGAAAGTAGTGAATGAAGCATATATAAACTTGTCTCAGAAAAAAAATAAATAAGTGATATCACCACAATGGCAGAATAGGAAGTCTTAGGTGCCACTCCCCATCACAGAAACTTCAACTAGCACAGATCAGACCATATTTTTGAAAACCCAATACTTGGAAATAAGCCTGAGACACCCATTGGGTCTGCAGAACTGAAGAAAGTCTGAATTAGAAAGGTAAGAAGAAAAGTCTCACTCTAACAGTGTTGCCCCCAATTTGGCAAAACATCAGACAGAGAGAATTTTCCCGGGTCCACAATTTATGAAAGGGTAAAGAAGAACTGAGGCAGTCATTTACCTTCTCTAGCACTTCAAGATGCTTCCCAGAAAGCCCACTTCAATCTCATCTCATGGGTAACACCAGGGGAAACAGCAGGAATAGGCCACCAGGGGTCAGGCACAAACAAACAAAAAAAGAAGGCAAAGGTCACATAGTGACTAGTATGCAGATCTTAATGGTACTTCTGGTCCTGCCAGATATGGCATTTGATTGCAGATACCAGTCAACTTTGCAGCCAACCTGCAAAAATGAGCTGGTTGCCTTCAGGAGCAAGATGGGAAGTTCAAGCATATTTGGAACAATGTAGGCCTGTAAGGATGTTACGTAAGGCAATTGTATCCTTAGGAAGAGGATTAAAAAACAAAACTATTAATAATGATTATAGCTAAAATACATTGTCTGGAATACACAACACAAAACGATGGAAATTCTAACATCATAAACATAAAATCTGAAGGAGAGGAGAGTAAAACTGTAAAGTTCTGGTATGCAATCAAAGTTAAGTTTTTTCAGTTTGAAATAGGCTGCTATAGCTATAAGACATTCTATGTAAGTCTCATGGTAACTGCAAGGCAAAAATCTTTATTAGAAGCAGAAAACAACAACAAAGCGTTCTATGCATATTACTATAGAAAACCGTCAAACTACAAAGGAAGATAGCCATAGAAGAAGAAACAAAGTATTTACAAAACAACCAGAAAACAACTCTCTAAATGGCAGTTGTAAGTCCCTATCTATCAATAATTACCTTGAGTGTAAAAAAATTAAATTATTTAATAAAAAGACATAGAGTGACTGGATTGAAACAAATAAAGGAAACAAGTCTCAATGAAATGCTGCCTGTAAGAGACTAACCTCCCTTTTAAGGACGCACATAGACTGAAGGTGAATGATATGGTTTGCCTGTATATCTACCCAAATTTCATCTTGAATTATAGCTCCCATAATTCACATGTGTTGTGGGAAGGACCCAGTGGGAGGTAATTGAATCATGGAGCATGGGCTTTTCCCATGGTGTTCTTGTGATAGTGAATACGTCTCATTAGATTTGATGGTTTTATAAAGGAGAGTTCTCCTGCACATGGTCTCTTGGCTGCCACCATGTAAGGCATACCTTTGCTTCTGCTTTGCCTTCCACCATGATTGTGAGGCCTCTTTAGCTATGTGAAACTGTGAGTCCATTAAACCTCTTTCCTTTATAAATTACTGAGTCTCAGGTATGTCTTTATTATCAGTGTAAGAATAGATTAATACACTGAAGGTATGAAAAAAGATATTCCAAGAAAATAGAAACCAAAAGAGAGCATGGACATCTATACTAATATAACAAAAAATAAACCTTAGGGCCAAAAACATAAAAAGAGATATAGGAGGGCATTATATAATGATAAAGGATCTATTCATCAAATAGATACAACCATTGTAAATATATATGCACTCAATATCAGAATACCTAAATATATAAAACAAATAATAAAAGATTTGAAGAGAGCAAGATATTGCAATTAAATAACAGTAAGATATTTCAATATCCCACTTTCAGTAGGGAAACATTAATAAGGAGATATTGAACTTAAACAACATTTTAGACCTAGTAGATCAAACAGACATATATACTGACCATTTTACTCAACAACAAGAGAATACACATTCTTCTCAAGCACACGTGGAACATTCTCCAGGACAGATTACATGATAGGGCACAAAACAAGCCTCAGCCAATTTAAGAACAGTAAAATGATATCAAATATTCTTTTTAAGCACAATGATAAAAAATTAGAAACAGTAATAAAAAGAATTTTCTGAATAACAAATGGGTCAATAAATAAAAGAGAAACTGAAAAAGCATCTTGATACAAATACAAATGAAAATATTATATACCAAAATGTAGGGGATATATCAAAATCAGATCTAAAAGGAAAGTTTATAACAATAAATCCCACATCTAAAAAGAAAACAAGACCTCAAATAAACAAGCTAACATTACACGTAATAGAATGAGAAAAAGAGAAACAACCCAAGCCTAAAGTCTGAAGAAGGAAAAAAATAACAAAAATCAGAGCAGAAATAAGTGAAATAGAGACTAGAAAAATAATACAAAGCTCAACAAAACTAAGAGTTGTGTTTTGAAAAGATAAACAAAAAGTGAGGAAACTTTAGCTACACTAAGGAAATTAAAAAAAAAAAAAACAAAAAAAAACAGGATTCAAATAAATAATATCCAAAATGAAAGGGGAGACATTTGTACTAATAATTCAGAAATACAAAGGATCATAAGAAACTACTGTGAACAATTACATCATCCAATTGGATAACCTAGAAGAAATAAACGAATTCCTAGACATACACAACTTGCCAAGACTGAATCATGAAGACATAGAAAATCTGACAATTATAGCATCCTTTCATAATAAAAACTCTAACTAAATTAGGTATAGAAGTAATATACTTCAATATAACAAAGGCTATATATAAGAATCCCACAGCTAACATCACACTCAATGGTGAAAAATCAAAAGCTTTCCTTCTAATACCTAGAACAAGATGAGGATGTATGTTCTTGCTGCTTCTATTCAAAGTCCTATTTTCAAAGTCTTACTTCAAAGTTACTTCTATTGAAAGTCTTTGCCAGAGAAAAAAATAAAAGTCATACAAATAGGAAACAAAAAAGTGAAATTGTCATTGTTTGCTAATAACATGATCTTAAAAACAGAAAATCCTACAGACCCTGCCAAAAAACTATGAGAACAAATGAGTACAGCAAAATTATAGGAAACAAAATTAACACACAAAATTAGTAGCATTTCTATATACTAACAACAAACTACCTAAAAAGGAAATAAAGAGAATAATTTTATTTACAATCATTGTAAAAAATAAGATACTTAGGAATAAATTCAACTAAGGACGCAAAACACCTGTATATTAAGTTATAAAATGTGTATGAAAGAGATTAAAGAATTCACAAAAATGGAAAGATATCCCTTTCTTATGGATCAAAAGAGCAAATATTATTGGAACAGTCATACTTTCCAGAGCAGTCTACAGATTTAATGAAATTTCTATCAGGATTCCAATATCACTTTTCATAAAAATAGAAAAACAATCTTAAGATTATATGGAGCCACAAAGAAACACAAGCAAAAGCAGTCATGAGTAAAAATAACAGAGCTGCAGGTATCATACACCTGATTTCTAACTATGCTACAAAGCTAAAGAAATTAAAACAGCATAGTACTGTTTAGAATAGACACATTGACTAATAAAGGAGAATACAGAGCCCAGAAGATAATATACACAGGCATATCGATTAATTTTCTACAAAAGTGCCAAGAATTTGCAATGGGAAAAGGATAGTCTCTTTACCAAATTTTATTGGGAAAATTAAATATCCACATATAGAAGAATAAAACTGAACCCTTATCTCATATCATATGCTAAAATCAACTCAAAATAGATTAAAAACTTAATTGTAAGACAAGAAGTTGTAAAACTACTGGAAGAAAACATAGGTGAAAAACCATGCAATGTTGAAAAAATCGTCTGGGCAATAACTTCTTTTTTTATTTGACTTTGAAAGTGCAAGCAACAAAAGCAATAATAGACAAATGGGATTACATGAAACTAAAAATCTTCTGCAAAGTGAATAATTAACAATATGCTGAGACAATCTACAGATTGGGAGGAAATATTTTCAAGCCATGTATTTGATAATGGGTTAGTACTCAAAATATATAAAGAGCTCAAACAACTCAATGGGAAGCAAACAAAACAAAACAAAACAAAACAATTTTTAAAAGGGCAAGGGACCACAATAGACATTTTTCAAAGACCTACAAAAGGCAAACAGACCTATAGAAAAATTGCCAACATTGTTAATTATTAGAGAAATTTAAATTAAAACCACAATGAGATATAATCTCAAACATGTCAGAATGGCTATTATCAAAAAAGATAAAATATAAGTTTGGGTGAGGACGTAGAGAAAGGGGAACCTTTGTACACTGTTGGTAGAACTGCAAATTAATACAGACGTTATGGAAAGTTCTATGGAAATTTCTCAAAAAACTTAAAGTAGAATTACTATATGATCCAATATTTCCACTTCTATTTGCCCAAAATATTTAAAATCCATTTGTAAAAATGTTTGCAATCAGATGTTTGTTATAGCACGAGTTACAAGAGCCAAGATATGGAATCAACCTGGGTGTTCGTCAACAGATGAATAGATAAAGAAAATGCTGTATATACACACAATGAAATATTATTTAGCCTTAGAAACAAAGGGAATTCTGTCATTTGAGGCAATGTAGATTAACCTGAAGGATATTATGCTAAGTGAAGTAAGCCAGCAACAGAAAGACAATTACTCTATGTGCTTACTTGTATGTGGAATTAAAAACAATCAAACTTACAGAAGCAGAGAATAAGAAGGGTGGTTACAGGGACTGGAGAGTAAGGAGAATGGAAAGATGATGATCAAATGGTACAAAATCTAAGACAGGAAGGATTTTTTAAAGTTACCTTTCACATTGTGGTGAATATAGGTAATAATATGTACAATATTAATAGGTAACTGTACATATTATTATCTGTATTATTACTATATTATTACAAAACAGGTGACAACAAACTTCAAATGTTCTCCCCACAAAAGTGTTAAGTATTTGAGATGATAAATATGTTAACTAGTATGGTTTATTTATTTCACATTGTATTCATAAATCATAACATCTTTTTATTCCATAAATATACACACTTACACACTGTCAATTTAAAATGTTAAAATAAAGATAATAATAGGTTAAATGAAAAATTAAATTTGTGATTGAAATAGAAACTATGTCATTTTATATAACCTTATAAAACTGTGTAAAAATTTTTTTAGGCAAGTGTTTGCCCCATTTAAAATAAATTTGATGAAAAGTCCTAGCGTTCAGATCCCTTGATAGTATTTATAGTTTTCACACTCTACCCTTCAGTCTTCAGAAGGTTCTAATTATTGAATTGCTATCTTTTAGTAATATAACACTCCCCAAATGATTAATTATTATTAGTATTTTTGACATAGAATATAATACGATAGTTTTGTTTCTCTTTACAATTTAAAATTACTTTGAATGATTATTCTAGTTTATTTATCTTATGACTAGCATCATTTATATAAAAGAAACTCAAGGTAAAGTCAATAAAATGTGAATTTCAAATTTCAGAACCTAAACGCCAGTGTATCCCAACCATACTATTGATGATCAGTATTCCAAAAAGGTTATGTACTAAAAAGGTAATTTTTTAATCTTACAGTTTTTAATGGGCATTTGCATATGATTTCCTTTGATCCTTACTGAAAATGTGAATTAGTTGACATGTACAAGTGGTACAAGTTTTCCTATGTCCATTTTGTAAATTAGGAAAATTTTAGAGGGACTAAATTCTGCTCTCTATTTCACTATAAAACTGTGAAAGTTAGATATTGTGCAACCAAACGTTCTAAAACATAGTAACTTAAAAACATATGTTGTTCATGCTTCTGAGGATCCAAAATTTACTCTGGGCACAGTTGATTTGTTATTCTGTGCTTGTCCAGAATTAATCATGTCTGCAGTAACCTATGTAAGCTAAAACACATTGCAAAAATGTCATCATATAATATGTACTATTGTATGTTTTTACATGCATAGGTAGCTCACTTTTTAAAAATTACTGACTAAATGTATATTAATGAGTACATCACAACAGGTTTATCCATTTGTCTGTTGATTGACATCTGGGTTGTTTTTAGTTTGTGTTAGTATAAGTAAAACTATGATGAATATTTATGTGCAAGTCTTTGTATAAACATATGCTTTCTTTATTCATGGGTAAATATCTAGGAGTATAATGGTTGAATCACATAGTAGATGTAAATTTAACTTTTTAAGAAATTGTCACACTATTTTCAATATGGTTATATTTTATATTCCCACCAGCAGTGTAAGAGAATTCCAGTTGCTCCATATTTTCTCCAAAACTTGGTTTGATTGGTCTTTAAATTTTTAGACATTAGAATTGGTTTATACTGATTCCTCCTTGTAGTTATAATTTGAATTTTTCTAATGAAAGCATATATTCATTTGCTTATGCACCATTCTAATATCAGCTTTGGAGAAGTGTCTGTTCAGAGCTCTCATCCACTTTTTATTAGATGTATTGAAATTTAAGAGTCTTTATATAATCTAAATTCAAGTACTTTGTCAGATATTTTGTTTTATAGATATTTTCTTCTAGATCGTGGCTTGCCTTTTCATTTTTGCAAGAGTGACAACTTTTTCATGTTAGAATTAGGGGTACATGTGCAGGTTTGTTACAGGGGTATATTGCACAGTGTTGAGGTTTACAGTACAAATGAATCTGTCACCCCAGTAGTGAGCATAGTACCCAACAGGTAGTTTATTCAACCCTGTTCCTCTCCCTCTCTCCCTCTTCTTTTATTCCTTAGTATCTATTGTTCCATCTTTATGTCTATGTGTACTCAATATGTAACTCCCATATACGGTATTGGGTTTTCTATTTTTTCTTTAGTTACCTTAGGATAATGGCCTCCAACTGCACCTATGTTGCTGCAAAGGAGATGATTTCAATTTCTATGGCTGCATAGTAGTCCACGGTGTATATGTATCATCTTTTCTTTATCTTATCCACCATTGATGGGCATTTGGATTTATTCCATATCTTTGCTATTGTGAATAGTGCTGCAGTGAACATATGAGAGTGCATGTGTCTTTACAGTAGAGTAATTTGTTTTCCTTTGAGTAGATACCCAGTAAGAGTATTGCTGGGTCAGGTAGCGGTTAAACTCTGTTCCTCGAGAAATCTCCAAACTGCTTTCTACAGTTGCTAAACAACTTTATATTCCAACCAAAAGTTTGTAACTATTTCCTTTTCTCTGCAGCCTCATCAACATCTGTTGTTTTTGCGTTTTTAACAAAAGTCATTCTGATTGGTGTGAGATGGTATCTCACTGTGGCTTTGATTTGCATTTCTCGATTATTAGTGATGGCTAGCATTTTTTCATGTTTGTTGGATGTGTGTATGACTTCTTTTGAGAAGTGTCTGTTCATATCCTTTGCCTACTGTTTAATGAGGTTATTTCCTTTTTGCTTGTTGATTTGTTTAAGCACTTTATAGATTATGGGTATTAGACCTTTGTCAGATGTATTGTTTGCAAATATTTCCTCCCATTCTGTAGGTTGTGTGTTTACTCCCTTGATAGCTTCTTATGAGTGATTATTGAAAGACTAAAGTTTTTAATTCTGAAGTTCAAACTGTTGGTTTTTTCCACTGTCATGTTTACTCTTTATATCCTATTTTAAGAAATCTTTGCCGAATGCTTTCTTTCAGAAATTTTCTACTTTTAATTTTTAAACTCTTGTCTATAATCCATTTGAGTTAACTGTTGAATGCGGTGTGAGATTTTAAAACCGCCTATATCAATAATTACATTTAAGTAGTCTAAATGTTCCAAATAAACAACAGGGAGTATCAGACTAAATAAAAGGGTAAGATTGAATTATATGTTGCTGTTTACAAGAAAGGAACTTTAACTGTAAAAACAGAGAGATATACTTAAAAGTAAACATAAAGATATAAGATACATTGTGCTAGTGAGGGGCTGTGTAAATATCAAACAAAATATATTTTAACAAATAATATTGACAGATAAGAAGAAATATTTCATAATAAAGGATAGAAGTGTCAAGTTATCAAAAATACATAGCAATTATAAATACATGTGCACCTGCTAATAATACTTTAAAATATATGAAGCAAATATATTAAGCAAAACTTGACAAAATTAAAAGAAGCGATAAACCTGCAACTATAGTTAGATCTTTCTTTTTTTTTTATTATTATTATTATACTTTAAGTTCTAGGGTACATGTGCATAACGTGCAGGTTTGTTACATATGTATACTTGTGCCATGTTGCTGTGCTGCACCCATCAACACGTCAGCACCCATCAACTCGTCATTTACATCAGGTACAACTCCCAATGCAATCCCTCCCCCCTACCCCCTCCCCATGATAGGCCCCGGTGTGTGATGTTCCCCTTCCCAAGTCCAAGTGATCTCATTGTTCAGTTCCTACCTATGAGTGAGAACATGCAGTGTTTGGTTTTCTGTTCTTGTGATAGTTTGCTAAGAATGATGGTTTCCAGCTGCATCCATGTCCCTACAAAGGACGCAAACTCATCCTTTTTTATGGCTGCATAGTATTCCATGGTATATATGTGCCACATTTTCTTAATCCAGTCTGTCACTGATGGACACTTGGGTTGATTCCAAGTCTTTGCTATTGTGAATAGTGCTGCAATAAACATACATGTGCATGTGTCTTTATAGCAGCATGATTTATAATCCTTTGGGTATATACCCAGTAATGGGATGGCTGGGTCATATGGTACTTCTGGTTCTAGATCCTAGAGGAATCGCCATACTGTTTTCTATAATGGTTGAACTAGTTTACAGTCCCATCAACAGTGTAAAAGTGTTCCTATTTCTCCACATCCTCTCCAGCACCTGTTGTTTCCTGACTTTTTAATGATTGCCATTCTAACTGGTGTGAGATGGTATCTCATTGTGGTTTTGATTTGCATTTCTGTGATGGCCAGTGATGATGAGCATTTTTTTCATGTGTCTGTTGGCTGTATGAATGTCTTCTTTTGAGAAATGTCTGTTCATATCCTTTGCCCACTTTTTGATGGGGTTGTTTGTTTTTTTCTTGTAAATTTGTTTGAGTTCTTTGTAGGTTCTGGATATTAGCCCTTTGTCAGATGAGTAGACTGCAAAAATTTTCTCCCATTCTGTAGGTTGCCTGTTCACTCTGATGGTAGTTTCTTTTGCTGTGCAGAAGCTCTTTAGTTAAATGAGATCCCATTTGTCAATTTTGGCTTTTGCTGCCATTGCTTTTGGTGTTTTAAGACTCCTCAGCAAATGTACAAGAACAGAAATTATAACAAACTGTCTCTCAGACCACAGTGCAATCAAACTGGAACTCAGGATTAAGAAACTCAATCAAAACCGCTCAACTACATGGAAACTGAACAACCTGCTCCTGAATGACTACTGGGTACATAATGAAATGAAGGCAGAACTAAAGATGTTCTTTGAAACCAATGAGAACAAAGATACAACATACCAGAATCTCTGGGACACATTTAAAGCAGTGTGTAGAGGGAAATTTGTAGCACTAAATGCCCACAAGAGAAAGCAGGAAAGATCTAAAATTGACATTCTAACATCACAATTAAAAGAACTAGAGAAGCAAGAGCAAACACATTCAAAAGCTAGCAGAAGGCAAGAAATCACTAAGATCAGAGCAGAACTGAAGGAGATAGAGACACAAAAAACCCTCCAAAAAATCAATGAATCCAGGAGTTGGTTTTTTGAAAAGATCAACAAAATTGACAGACCACTAGCAAGACTAATAAAGAATAAAAGAGAGAAGAATCAAATCGACGCAATTAAAAATGATAAAGGGAATATCACCACCGACCCCGCAGAAATACAAACTACCATCAGAGAATACTATAAACATCTCTATGCAAATAAACTAGAAAATCTAGAAGAAATGGATAATTTCCTGGACACTTACAGTCTACCAAGACTAAACCAGGAAGAAGTTGAATCCCTGAATAGACCAATAGCAGGCTCTGAAATTGAGGCAATAATTAACAGCCTACCAACCAAAAAAAGTCCAGGACCAGATGGATTCACAGCTGAATTCTACCAGAGGTACAAAGAGGAGCTGGTACCATTCCTTCTGAAACTATTCCAATCAATAGAAAAAGAGGGAATCCTCCCTAACTCATTTTATGAGGCCAACATCATCCTGATACCAAAGCCTGGCAGAGAGACAACAAAAAAAGAGAATTTTAGACCAATATCCCTGATGAACATCGATGCAAAAATCCTCAATAAAATACTGGCAAACCGGATTAAGCAGCACATCAAAAAGCTTATCCACCATGATCAAGTGGGCTTCATCCCTGGGATGCAAGGCTGGTTCAACATTCGCAAATCAATAAACATAATCCAGCATATAAACAGAACCAAAGACAAGAACCACATGATTATCTCAATAGATGCAGGAAAGGCTTTTGACAAAATTCAACAGCCCTTCATGCTAAAAACGCTCAATAAATTCGGTACTGATGGAATGTATCTCAAAATCATAAGAGGTATTTATGATAAACCCACAGCCAATATCATACTGAATGGGCAAAAACTGGAAAAATTCCCTTTGAAAACTGGCACAAGACAGGGATGCCCTCTCTCACCACTCCTATTCAACATAGTGCTGAAAGTTCTGGCTAGGGCAATCAGACAAGAGAAAGAAATCAAGGGTATTCAGTTAGGAAAAGAAGAAGTCAAATTGTCCCTGTTTGCAGATGACATGATTGTATATTTAGAAAACTCCATTGTCTCAGCCCAAAATCTCCTTAAGCTGATAAGCAACTTCAGCAAAGTCTCAGGATACAAAATTAATGTGCAAAAATCACAAGCATTCTTATACACCAGTAACAGACAAACACAGAGCCAAATCATGAATGAACTTCCATTCACAATTGCTTCAAAGAGAATAAAATACCTAGGAATCCAACTTACAAGGGATGGAAAGGACCTCTTCAAGGAGAACTACAAACCACTGCTCAGTGAAATAAAAGAGGACACAAACAAATGGAAGAACATACCATGCTCATGGAAAGGAAGAATCAATATCGTGAAAATGGCCATACTGTCCAAGGTAATTTATAGATTCAATGCCATCCCCATCAAGCTACCAATGAGTTTCTTCACAGAATTGGAAAAAACGGCTTTAAAGTTCATATGGAACCAAAAAAGACCCCACATCTCCAAGACAATCCTAAGTCAAAAGAACAAAGCTGGAGGCCTCACGCTACCTGACTTCAAACTATACTACAAGGCTACAGTAACGAAAACAGCATGGTACTGGCACCAAAACAGAGATATAGACCAATGGAACAGAACGGAGTCCTCAGAAATAATACCACACATCTACAGCCATCTGATCTTTGACAAACCTGAGAGAAACAAGAAATGGGGAAAGGATTCCCTATTTAATAAATGGTGCTGGGAAAATTGGCTAGCCATAAGTAGAAAGCTGAAACTGGATCCTTTCCTTACTCCTTATACGAAAATTAATTCAAGACGGATTAGAGACTTAAATGTTAGACCTAACACCATAAAAACCCTAGAGGAAAACCTAGGTAGTACCATTCAGGACATAGGCATGGGCAAAGACTTCATGTATAGTTAGATCTTTCTACCTACATATAATTGATATAAAAAGTAGTCAGAAACTAAGGAAGTGTTTTAAAAACTTGAAAAACATCAAATGGATAAGTAGCCTGAAAATAAGTAAGTACATAAAAGACGTAAACAAAATCAGCCTAATTGACCTGATGTATATAGTTAGTACACTGCACTCAACAGTGACAGAACTTATGCATGTTTTTCATGTGCACATGGAATCTCACCAAGATAGACCACATGCTGTGCCATAAAATAAATCTCAGTAAATTCAAAAAGATTGAAATCTTACAGAGTCCATTTTTTGCCCACAATGTGTTAAATTAAGAATCAACAAAAACCAGATATTTGGAAAAACACTAAATAATGAGAACTTACAAGACAAAATATGTAAATAAGCAATAGGTCAAAAAAGACCAGTTGGCCAAAAAAAGATACTCCTGGAGAAATTAGAAAAATATTTTGATCTTAATTTTGATCACAAGATATCAAAGTCTGTGGAATGCATCCAAAGCTGTATTTATAATTCTAAGTGCTTAGAAATAAAAAGTCAAAATTAATAATTTACGTTTCCAATTTAATAAGCTATAAAAATTGGCAGTAGGAAGTGAATAATACAAATAAAAATTAATGGAATTAAAGCAAAAGGATAAATCATTAAAAAATGAATACAAAAGTCATATATTTTAGATTACTAATAAAATTGATAAATTCTGAGCAAGACTAATAGAAAAAGAGTTAAAATTATAAATTATTAATACCAGAAATGAAAGATATTATCACAGATCCTATAGCTATTAAGATGATAATACCATAATATTATGCATAACTTTATATCTATGAATTTGACAACATAGATGAAGTTGCTAAATTTCATGAAAAATAGAATACCTTCCTCAAGGCCGGGCGCGGTGGCTCAAGCCTGTAATCCCAGTACTTTTTGGGAAGCCGAGGCGGGCGGATCACCTGAGGTCAGGAGTTGGAGACAAGCCTAGCCAACACGGTGAAACCCTGTCTCTACTAAAAGTACAAAAATTAACCGGGTGTGGTGGCGGGCGCCTGTAATCCCAGCCATTTGGGAAGCTGAGGCACAAGAATCGCTTGAACCCGGGAGGCAGAAGTTGCAGTCAGCCGAGATAGCACCACTGCACTCCAGTCGGGGTGACAAGAGTGAAACTCCATCTCAAAAAACAAAACAAAAACCTTCTTCAACAAATCAGGAAAATCTGAATAGTGTTTACGTCTATTAAGGAATTTTTATTTATCAAAAATCTCACTGTAAAAAACAAAAAGCCCGGGTGTTTTTATTGTTGATATTTAGAAATGATTTGTGAAGTCATTATACTAATTTTACACAAACACTTTTAGAAAATAAAGGAGGAAACACTTTGTAATTCATTTTAAGAGACCAGAATAATAAAAGTAGAGAAAAATATTACAAGAAAAGTACAAACAAAATTCTCATTAACACTGGCACAAAAATATTTAACAAAATACTAGCTAATTAAATCCAACAATACTTAAAAAATTATATCATATTTAAAGTATGGCTTCTCCCAGGAATGTAAGATTTAATAAACATGAGAAATCAATGCATATCATTTACAAAGAAATCGATATGTATAATTCAATACATATAATTCAAGAAAATGAAGAAGAAATTTGATCACTCTGTAGAAAGAAAACATATGCCAAAATTCAATGTCCATTTATGGTAAGAAAAAAAACCCTTTTAACAAACTGTGCAAAGAAGATATCTTCCTCAAACTGACAGTCTCTACCATGGAACCTATAGCTAAAACCACTTTATGATGAACACAAACACTTCACTCCTAAAAGACTGAACAAGTAAGAGTGTCATATTTACTACTTCTGCTCAACATTGTAATGGAGATCCAGATGAATGCAATAAGACCAAAAAAAGGCATGCAGATTAGGAATAAATAAGTAACATTGTATTGATTTATATGTGGCATAATCACAATTATGTATGCCAAAAATCCTATGAAATGTACAAAAAAATTACCAGAACTAATAAGTGAGTTTAGCATAGTCATGGTCACAGCATACCATCTTCACATATAAAAGTCAATTGTATCTCTCTATAAAGTAATGATTAATGAAAAAAGTAAAATACAGTGTTTCCAGTAGCATCAAAAATCAAGAAATATTTAGGAATAATTTAAATACTAAACAGATAACTGCAAACATTGCTAAGATAAATTAAAGCAAACTTATCTAAATAAATGAGATATGTTGTGTGCATTTGATTGGAAGATGTATTATTAAGATGTCCATTATCTCCAAACCGATATTTAGATTCAAAATAATTCCATTGAATATCCAGCAGGGTTTTTTGAGAAATTTGGCAAACTGATTATCAAATGTATATGGAGAACTCAAAGAACTAAAGTCAAAAATATTTAGAAACAAAAGTATACATTTATATCACTTACACTAGCTGATCTCAAGATATACTGTAAAGATTCAGTAGTCAAGATAGGGTTATATTGTCACAATGATACACATAAGATCAATGGAACAAAACAGAAGCCAGAAAGATACCTTCATACATATGGTCAAGTGATATTTGACAAAGTGTCATGATAATTCAATGGGGACATGATAATACTTTTCATCAAATGGTAGAACAACCAGGTATCTATATGGCAAAAAATGAACCTTGACAATAACCTCTGACCACACACAAAGGATCTCAAAATAGTATTTTATATTTGCAAACACTGGCCTTTATTCTATTAAAGGCAGATATTCGTTGTTCCAGTGAAGATCGTTCTGCTTCTTAGTGAACAGTGAATTTCCTATACCCAGAGACAAATAGACCAGTAAACAATTTTAAAAAGCCAACATGACATTACAGAGATTACACTAAAATTGCAACTGCAAGTTTGTGAGAAATTGTACTGTTCAAGCAGAAAATCATAGTTTGGGGCATTATGTCTACTGATTAAGACAAAGTCTAAAAATGTTTCATGAAAGTATGCATAATAAGTTAATCCTAATATATCTTTTACTCAGTTACACTCTATTGTCACTGGTGCCTTTTATTTAAATAAACTTTATTTTTTAAAACAATTTTAGATTTACAGAAAAATTGAGCAGACAGTACAAAGATCTCCCATATATTCCCCTCCCCCCCATAATTTCCCCCACATTAACATGTTATATTAATATATTTGTAACAATTAATAAACCAATATTGGTAAATCATTTTTAACTAAAGTGCAGTACTACTATGGGTTTGGACATATGTATATCATCACTCATCTATCATTACATTATCAGAAGGAACAATTTTACCAGTCATATTGGATTAGAAGAATAATAGGTTCGCCACTTTAAAAATTCCCTGTGCTTTTCATACTTGCCCCTCTCTCTTTTAACTACCATCCCCCCACCCACAACCACTGATCTTTCCAGTCTCTATAGCTTTGCCTTTTCCAAAATACCATATAGTAGGAATCATATAGTACATAACCTCTTCAGGCTGACTTCTTTTACATAACAACATACATTTAAGGTTTTTCCTTGTCTTTTTTGTTCTTTGACAACTCATTTTTTCTATCACTAAATAATATTCCATTGAATGGGTATACCATAGTCTGTTTATCCATTCACCTATTGAAGGACATCTTGATTTTCAGATTTTTATTCTTATAAATTAATCTGCTCTAAGAAACGATGTGTAGATTTTTGTATGGTTATGTTTTCAACTCTATTGGGTAAACACCTTGGAAAATGGTTGCTGGAACATATTACAAAACCATGTTTAGCTGTGTAAGAAACTGCCAAAAGGAATTCCAAAAGGACCATTTTACATTCCCAGTGGCCATTGCTCAAGCATTTGTGAGTGTCCTTGCTGCATGATACCCATACTAGCATTTTGTATTACTGGTTTTGGGGATTTTAGTCAATAGGTATGTAATAATATCTTATTGTTTGATGTTGCAATTACATAACGTCCTATGATGCTGAACATCTTTTCATATGTTTCTTTACCATGTGGATGTTTTTCTGGGGGAGGTGTTTGCTCAGATCTTTTGTCCATTTTTTAATTGGGTCATTTATTTTCTTTGTTTCAAGAGGTTTTCTGTACATTTTATACACAGGTTCTTAATCAGACGTATTTTGAAAATACTTTCTCCCAGTCTGATTTGTTTTTCACAATCCTAACAGTGTCTTTTTAGAGAAGTTTTAAATTTCAATGAAGTCCAACTTATCAACTTTTTTCTTTACTAAATGGTACTTTTGGTGGTGTATCAAAAAAGACATCACCAAACCCATCATCTAGATTTTCTCCTGTGGCATCTTCTAGAAGTTTCATTGTTTTGTGTTTTGCATTTTTTGTCTGTGATTCATTTGGACTTAATTTTTGTGAAATATATGATGTCTGTGTCTAGATATTTTGCATATAAATATCCAGTTGTTCCACACAATTTGTGGACATGACTATCCTTTCTCCAGTGAAATGCCTTTTCTCTTTTGTCAAAGATCCATTGATTATATTTGTATTGGTCTATCTGGGGGCTCTCTATTCCATTAATCTACTTGTCTTTTCTTTTGCCAATATGCTGTTGACTTGTTGACTACAGCTTTATATAAGTTTTGAAGTTGGATGGTGTTTGTCTTCTGACTTTGTTTTTCTCTTTAATACAGTGTTGACTATTCTGGCTATTTTCCCTTTCAATATAAACCTTAGAATTAGTTTGTCAACATACACGAAACAACTGGCTGGAATTTTAACTGAGATTGTGTTGAATCTGTAGATGAACTTGGGAAGAACGGAAATCTTGATAATATTGAGTCTAACTATCTATGAAAATAAAATTTCTCAATTTATTTAGATCTTCTTGGATGTCCTTCATCAAAACTTTATAGTTTTCCTCATACAGATTCTGTACATATTTTGTTGCAGTTATGCTTAATATTTTATATTTTGCTTATTAATGTAAATAGTTTATTTTTAATTTTAATTATGGATACATAATTGTTGTACATATTTATAGGAAACATATGATGTTTTCACACAGGCATACAATGTGTAATGATCAAATCAGAGTAACTGGAATATCCATCACCTCAAGCCTTTATCATTTCCTCTTATTGGAACATTTCAATGCCACTCTTTTAGTTACTTTAAGATATACAATAAATTATTGTTAACTATAGCCATCCTATTGTGCTACCAAATACTATAACTTTTTCATTCTAACTGTTTTTGAATGAAATTCCAATTGTTTCTGGTTGGTATATAGGAAAATGATTGACTTCTGAATATTACTCTTATATCTTGCCACTTTTCTATAATTTTTTTTCATTCTAGGATTTTTTCCTAGGGCTTCTACTGCAATGTTGAATTGAAATCCTTCAAACAGTCATCACCCTGGCTTGTTTTTGATCTCAGAGGAAAAGCATTCAGTCTTTCACCATTTGATGTGATGTTAGATGTGCATTGTTCATATATGGTCTTCATCATGTTGAAATAGTTTTATTTTATTCTTATTTTAGGGTTTCTTATCATGAAAAGGGGTTGAATTTTGCAAAATGCCTTTCTTCATTAATCAAGATGATTATCTGTATTTTGTCCCTTCATTCTCTTTATGTGATGTAATAAATTGATTAATTTGTATATGTTAAACCATTCTAACATTCCATGAATAAATCTCACTTAGTTGTGGTATATAATTTCTTTAATCGACTGTGTAATTCAGTTTGCTACTTTTTTTTAAGGGTTTTTGGATCAATACTCATAAGGGATACTGGTCTATAGTTTTTTGCAGTGTCCTTTTCTGACTTTGGCATCAAGACAATGATAGCCTCACAGAATGAATGAGTTAGGAAATATTCTCTCCTTTTCAATTTTTTAAAGGATTTTAAGATGGATTGACATTAATTCTTATTTAAATGTTTGGTAGAATACATTAGTGAGGGTATCTGATTATGGGCTTTTTTTTTGGTAAGTTTTAGAACACTGATTTAATCTTACTACTACATTTATAACTATAGGTCTATTCAGATTTTCTATTGCCCCATGAGTCAGTGTAGGTTGTATGTTCTTAAAAATGTGTCTATTTTCATCTAGGCTATCCAATTTGTTGATATACTCTTACAGTAATACAAGAGAGTAATAGATGCATTAGTATACATATATACATATGTACATACATACATATATACATACATACATATATGTATATGTATGTGTATATATGAGAGAGAGAAAGTAATATAGCTTTCTCCTGGGGTAATCTTTAATCATTTTTTTTAAAATTTCTGTAAAATTGGTAGTGATATTACAACTTCAGTTTCTGAATTTAGTAATTTGAGTCCTCTCAGCTTTTTTTTCTACTCAGCCTGAGTTTGTCAATTTTGGTGATTTTTTTCAAAGAATCAATTCTTATTTTCATTGATTTTCTTTATTATTTCATATTCTCTATGTCATTAATTTCTTTTCTAGGCTATATTTCCTTCTGTCTCTTAGCTTTGGGTTTAATTTTTTAAATAGTTTCTAGAAGCATAAAGTCAGATTGTTAATTTCAAGTGTTTTTTTCTCTTTTAATGTAATGTATAGCTATAAATTTTTCTCTAAGCATTTCAGTGCTACATGCCATATGTGTTGGTATATTGTATTCACATCTTCATTTGACCAAAGATATTTTCGAATTTCTCTTAGGATTTCTTATGTGACCAATTGGTTGTTGAAGACTGTGTTGTTCAATTTCTACATATTTGTGTATTTTCCAGTGGGCCTACTGCTGTTAATTTATAGTTTTATTTCCTGTGGTCAAAAAGAGACAGTTTGTATGATTCAATCTTTTAAAATGTATTAAGACTTGGGTTGTGGCCTAAAAAATGGTCTCTCCTGGAGAACATTCCATGTGCTTTGGGGGAAATACAATATATCCTGTTATAACTGGGCAAAGCATTCCTTACATTCTACTAAATCTTATTGGTATATAATGTAATTTAAGTCTTTTACTTCTTTATTGATACTCTGTCTTATTCTATTCATTATTGAACATGTGATATTGATGTTTCCTACTCTTATTGTAGATCTATCTATTTCTTCATTTCAGTCAACATTTGCTTCATGTACCTATGACCTCATATTTAGTGCATATACAATAATCCCCTCTTATCTGCAGAAAATAAGTTTCAAGACTCCCAGTGGATGCCTAAAACCGATGGATAGTGCTGAATTCCACATTTAATATTGTTTTCAATGTGATAACTGAGACAGCTATGTTTCAAGACTACCAGTGGATGTCTGAAACCCATGGATAGTGCTGAATTCCATACATAATATTTTTTTCAATCTGATAACTGAGACAGCCACTAAGTGACTAATGGGAAGATAGCACATACAACATGGAAACAGTAGAAAAAAGTGATGAGTCACATACCAGGAAGGACACAACATGACAGAGTGAGACTTCATCACACTACTTAGAATGGCACACAATATAAAACTTATGAATTGTTTATTTCTGGAATTTTTTATTTAATAATTTTGGACAATGGTTGACTGTGTGTAACTGAGACCATGAAAAGCAAAACCATAGGCAAGACAGGAACACTCTCTCTTTATATTTGTTGTATCTTCTTGATGAATTGACCTTTTAATCAATATAGAACATTCTTTGTTTCTCATGACAGTTTCTACTTAAAGTTTATTTTGTATCATATCAGTATAGCCACTATTGCTTTCTTTTGGTTACTATTTGCATAAAATATCTTTTATCTTTACTTTTACTTTTAACCTATGAATGTTTGAATGTTCTTAGATCCAAATTGAATCTCTTGTAGACAGCATATAATTGGATTTTTTAAAAAAAACCTATTATAGTAATCTATAATATTTGTGTATGAGTGTATTAGTCAGGATTCTCCAAAGAAATTGAATTAATAGGATACAAACACACACACACATACACACACAGAGATTGAGAGAGAGAGAGACTTATGAAAATTGACTCACAATGTTGTGGAGGCTGAGAGGTCCCATGATGTACTGTCGGCAAACTGGGAAATCAAGAAAGTTAGTGATATGATTCAGTTCAAGTCTGAAAGCCTAAGAACCAGGAGAAACCAATTGTATAAGTCCTGGAGTCTGAGGCCCAAGAACCAGGAACTCCAATGTCCAAGCATAGGAGAAGATATATGGCCTTGCTCAAGAAGATAGAGAGAATTCACCCTTCTTCTACCCTTTTGTTCTATTTGAACCTTCAAAAGATTGAACTGACATTACCCACATTGGTGAGGGCAGATATTCTTTACTCAGTCTACTGATTCAAATGTTAATCTCTTCCAGAAACATTAATACAGACACGACCAGAAATTATGTTTCACCAGCTGTCTGAGCATGTCTTAGCCTCATCAAGTTGACACATAAAATTAACCATCATAAGGGGTTTAATGCCTTTGAACTTATTTACTGACAGGGAAGAACTTACTTTTGTCAATTTGTTGTTTTCTGTGTCTTATAGTTTTATGTCTCTCATTGCTTTAATTACTACTGTCCTTTGTGTTCAGTTCATTTTTTCTAGTGACACATTTTTATTTCTTTCTCATTTTCATTTGTGTATATTCCATATATATTTTCTATGTGGTTACCATGGGGACTACATGTAACATCTTAGAGTTATAACAATCTATTTTAATTGATACCAACATAAATTCAATAGCATACAAAAACTGCACAACTTTAAGCTTCATCTCCCCTTTATGTTTTTGATATCCCAAATTACATATTTATAAATAATCTACACATAAACATAAATGTATGATATTTATGCGTTTGTTTTTTAAAATCCTGTAGAAGAATAAAAAGCAGAGCTAAAAACCAAAATTACAACAATACTGGTTTTTATATTTGTTTGTATATATTGCTTCACCAGAGAATTTTAGATTTTTATATGGCTTTGAGCTACTGTCTAGCATCCATTTATATGAACAAAAATGGCTGTATTTAGCATTTATTGCAATCCAGCCCTGATGGTAGTGAACTCCCTCAACTTTTGTTTTTCTTGAGTCTCTTAATTTCTCCCTCATTTAAAATGAGGAATATCTTAAAGAAATATTTTGTTATCAGATATAGAATTCTCAGTTGACAAAGATTTTTTTTGTGTGTCTTCTTTCAGCCCTTTAAATATATCATTCTACTATCTCCTGTCCCCTAAGTTTTCTCCTAAGAAATCTATTGATGATTTTACAGAGGATCCCATGAACATGATGAGTCATTTTTGTTTTGTCACTTTCAAGATTTTCTGTTTGATTTCAGCAATTACATTATGTTTCATAATATGTTTCATAATATGTTTCATCATGGATCTCATTGGGTTTATTCTACTTAGACTTCATTGAATTACTTGATATTGTATATTCATGCTCTTTCTCCAATTTCAGAAGTTTTCTACTTTTTTCCTTCAAGTAGTCTCTCTGTCTTGTTCTCTTTATCTTCTTCTGAGACTCCTATAATACATATATTGGTCTATTTGTTGGTGTCTTATAATTTCATTAGGCTCTTTTTCACTTTGTTTCTTTTTTCTCCTCACACTCAATTTCAAATGAACTGTTTTTAAGTTTGCTAACTCCTTATTCTGCCTGCCCGAGTCTGCTGTTGAACCTCCACTAATGACTTTTTCAATTTGTTTATTATACTTTCCAGCTTCAGAATTTCTCTTTAGTGCCTTTTTAATTTTTATTTTTGTTTATTATTATTATTTGAGACAGGGTCTTATTCTGTCATCCAGGCTGGAGTGCAGTGGCAAAATCTCCACTCACTGCAACCTCCGACTCCTAGGTTCAAGTGATTCTCCCATCTCAGCTTCCCAAGTAGCTGGGACTAAAGGCTTGCACCACCATGCCCAGCTAATTTTTGTATTTTTAGTAGACATGGGGTTTCACCATGTTGGTCAGGCTGGCCTTGAACTCCTGACCTCAAGTGATCTGCCCACCTCAGCCTCTCAAAGTGCTGGGATTACAGGCTTAAGTTACCATACTCAGCCTGATTTCTTTCTATAATTTCTATCACTTTATTAATATTCTAATTTTGTTCATATATAATTTTTTATTTCTTTTGGTTCTCTGTCCATTCTCCATGTTTTCCTTTTGTTTTTGAATAATTTTTGTAGAGTTGTTTTAAAGTTTTTCTCTAGAATGTCCAATGCTTTGGTTTCTTTAGGATTAGTTTCAGGAGATTTATTTTTGTTCCATTGAATAGGCAATCTTTTCCTCTTTCTTTGTATGTCTTGTGATCTTTGTTGAAAATCACACATTGCAAAAAAGTATTTTATCAATCTTTTCAGACTGTCAGGAAAGACCTTTACGAATTAGCAGGAAATGTTCTGAGGCTTGACATCTCCGCAGAATAAAGTCTTAAAAGTCTTCTCAGTCCTTTTCTGAGCATATGTATTCCCTGGGCTTGCATGTGTGCTTTCTAAAATTTATTCCAGTATAGGTCTAGTGTGGTGGCTCACACCCCTGCAATTCCAGCACTTTGGGAAGCTGAGGTGGGAGGATTGCTTGAGCCCAGGAGTTGAGAGACCAGCCTGGGCAACATAGTGAAACCCTATCTCTACAAAAAAAGTAAAAAGCTAGCCAGGTGTGCTGGTGTATGCCTATAGTCCCAGCTCCTTGGGAGTTGAGGCAGAAAAATTGCTTGCACCCAAAAGTTTGAAGATGCAGTGAGCCATGATTAGGCCACTGCACTCTGTTCTGGGTGACAGAGCGAGACCCTATCTCAAAAAAAAAAAAAAAAAAAAGTGCTCCAATATATGGCATAAATTAAATATCTTAATTTTCCAAAGAGTCTCACTCCTTGTCTATATTGGGTCAGTAAACATGCTATTGTATCCCTCCACAAAAAAATCTTGTCCCAGGCATCTGTGGGTCTGTACACCTCCTGAAGTTTTCAAAAGCTACTTTGCGCATGACTTTTCCCAGCCTGAGACCCAAGATATGCAGCTTTTCCCCAAATGAGTTCAGGGAGGGAGGAAAAATAAAGACTTATCTTTTAGGTATTCCCTAGAAAGATTTCAACAGTGCAAATAAAGTCTTCTTTGCTCTCTCCAATTTGAAGGAGGGAATTGGAAGCTGGACAGCTATTTCTCCCACAGGGCCAGGGTGGATCTTGTGCAGTGGGAGTAGCTAGTAAAAACTCCACAGATTTTTCTATCATTCTAAATGTCATTTTTTCTTAATTGGACATTTGATTGGTTGTTTTAAACCTTTGACTTTTTCAGCATTCCTACAACATTATTTAAGTCAGTTTTAGTTGTTTTGTTTTGTTTGTTTTAATGTTTTTATGAGGGAACAAGGTGCCTGGGGCTTACTATTAATAGTTCATTATCTTGCTGATGTCAATCCAGAAAATACGTAGGTAGGCATCTTTTAGCCTTTCATTCCTCTTTTATGTAAGACCACAAGGCTAAAAGATGTTGGAGTTATGTAATTGCCTTTCTTCCAAGTCAGACAAGGCTTAGATAACTTAGTTTCCCATGGAGGGCAGGCTGTTGTTAAGACTGTCCTAGCAATATCTCAAAATACTAAGTTTTCCCCTAGGGTTATTTAAAAATGGTTATTCATTCCCTATCTCTGGCTGAAACAGAAGGGTATTTGTCTCATTTCTTCATCTTAAAAACTGGGTGGTACAATTAGAGGGAAAATCCAGAAAAGTGTGAGACTTCTCCTTAAAGACTGTGTTTCCAGATATTTTTAACTTTTGATCTAGCCCATGTTCGGTCTCTATTAATCTGACAATTACTGTTTAATTGTTCAATGGTTTCTGTTCTGGGTAAGTTTATCCTGGGTCTGATATTACCTATTGTTACCCGTTTCTCTAGACTACAGAATGGTGGTTTGCTCTGTGACATTAATTCTCTGTTGAATCTAAAGAATATTATTCATGTTCTGTTTGTTAAGTTTTTCTTTTCTTGTAAAGATGGGAGTGGTGGCTTCCAAACTCTGTGAATGTTGCAGCTGAAAGTGACAATCTTCTTTTTTTGAATATAGCCAGTGCCTTTTTCTGTATCCACATGCTACCTACTTTCTTGGATTCATTTTATGTTTGGTAGACATGCCTCCTCAGATTATTAGAGATATTTGAATGATAAGCATTGTGGTTAAGTTTATATTAAAAAATAGAAAACATCTCAAATCATACTTTAAAAGTACAATACTTAGAAAAATACATACTTAGAAAAGTACAATATCACAATCTGGCAAATATTGTACTAAAAGAAAACAATATATTGGTTTCATCTAGGAGCATTAGTGAAAACCATACATAAACCCAGTAAAAAAAAAAAAAAAAAAAACTAAAAAAAAAAAAAAGAATGCTAAACAAAGAATAAAATGCCTTGCAAAAACAGGATTTGTTCCAGAAATGCAAACGTGAGAACATATTTAGAACTTAATACATGCTATGTTGCTAAACAAAAGGAAGAAAGACATCTAACATTTTCTTTTAAAAGTACTTTAATAAAATCTAGCATTTATTACTGATTTGACTAAATACAGAATAAAACTATTTGTAATTAAAACTATTCATGCAAAACCAATAGAATATATCAATTTCAATGAAAAACATTAATCTAAAAGCAGTGAGCATAGATCCTATTATTATTTTTAAACAACATTATTATGGCATGTTTATCAAACGCAAAACTGAAGAATAATAAATAGTATACATAATAAAAGAACATAAGAGTATCTTCAAATTAGCTACATTAAGTCCATGAGAATAATTAAAGAATACATTAAAGTTGATCAGAATATAGTAAGCTATCTGTTTTGAAAAGCCATTTTAAAAAGTAATATCTTGTCTGGACATGGTGGCTCACACCTGTAATCCCAGTACTTTGGAAGGCCGAGGTGAGCAGATCACCTGAGGTCGGGAGTTCGAGACCAGCCTGACTAACATGAAGAAACTTCGTCTCAATTAAAAATACAAAGTTAACCGTGCATGGTGGCGCATGCCTGTAATCCCAGCTACTCGGGAGGTTGAGACGGGAGAGTCACTTGAACTCGGCAGGCAGAGGTTGTAGTGAGCTGAGATTGCACCATTGCACTCCAGCCTGGGCAACAAGAGCAAATCTCTGTCCCCCATGTCCCAAAAAAGTAATATCCTTTCTATACAGCAACAGTAAAAAATGAAAATTAATGTCTTAGAAAAAACTATGATTCAAATACCAATAAGAACTTCAAAATACACAGGACTAAAATTAATCACAAAATAGTCAAAACAATATGAAGCAAAAAATAAGTGATGGTTTATAGCCATAAAATAATCCTAAACAGCAGTTTTAATATTGTAGAGATGTAATTACTTTTCAAAATTTTTAATAAATTAAATGATCTTTTGGTCAAAATCTCAATGAGATTATATAGAGGAAAATTCAGCAAATTCAATTTCAAGTTAATTTCTAAAAAAAAAATTCATGTATAAGAATAGCAAAGAATATTGAAAAAGAATGTGTGACATGACCAATAAAATAATAAAAACCCATACAGTAGTTGAGAGTGAAATAGCTTAGATCCATAGACATGGAGTTCAGTAAAAGAGAAAAATAGAATGAGTCTATCTATGTATCTACCTAGCTAGCTATCTCTCTATCAGAATAATCTTATAAAACAAAAGCTAACTTTTCAACCCATGAGGAAAGAATAACTATTCAATATGTAGTAAATGAACAATTGCTTATCTAAGCAAAAACATGCATGTACACACACACACATATCTGATTTCCTTCTATATGCTGTCAAAACTTATGCAGATGAAATAAAGTTTGAAAGGTAAAACATAAAACCATATAGATTTTAAGTTACAGAAAAATTTTGGGAGACATAAGCTGTCTCTTTGGATGTTAAATGCTCTCTTAAAATTAACAAAAAAAACTTTGGGAAAAAAATCATATTTCATTCAACATAATTATAGACTTACTGAGATTATTATTGATATTTGCCTTGCGGTACTATTGTGAAAAGATTATTTAATGTAAAATTCAATATAGAATCTAAAAAATTATTTTAAAAATATTTATTACTTCTCCTTCACACATCACTTCTGCTTTTTTGTGATATATCCAGGAGGTAATTTTTCCCTAATAAGGTAACTCTTGCTATAGTAATGGAAGTCAAACAAACAAAACCTATTATGGCTACTGACTTGGCAAGATCCCTGCACCAAAAATACAACAAGACTTCCTCTTATATTATCAACTTCTACTTATTTTTTGATCTCCAAAACTTATGCTTATTACTTAATATTTGCCTTGATGAATTCCTGCACAAAATTTATTGTTATATTTCTATAGATGATATACAGATGTTTAATGTTCATTTGAACACAGAAACTAAGTTCTCCGTTTTCTGAAGTCCATTTTTATTTGTATTTATATGGCTGATTTTCCTTACCGAGTTTCTTTTCTTTTCTTCCCCCACCCCCCTGCCTACAAAAACTCATGGGAATAGCACTCCCAGTATACCTTGAGGTTTGACCGTTTGTTTGTCACCACAACACCTGGGCTGGCTGTTTACACACCGTCCTTTCTATTGCCTGAATACTGTTGACATTGCTCCCTAATCCTCTAGCATGGAACACTGATCTGAAGATTTCTTAACCCAACCTCATGTTTCTTCTTATGGTTGGTTTGCTTTTGTTACCCAGATGGTTAAAAATCTCTCTTTTTTACCTTTAAGCCAAACGAGCTTACAAAGGTACATCTCACTAGCCATTGCATAGATGAATCACTCCTGGACTTGGCGTTCCTTCTCATTGTGCAGATTCCATTCCTTCTGAATTTCAGGAAGAATGCCTTCTGAAATGAGGCAGCAATGGGATAGGTTACTAGTGGAGACTGAAGCCAGGAGGCCTAACTTTGACATACAGCACCATCGTCTCCTAGTTGTGTGTTTTTTAGACATTAAATAAAGTCTTATATTCTTCAAGTCCTTCGTGTGCAAAATGGAAATGAACATTACAATAGTATCTATTAGGTTATTGGGAGGATCAAATAAATGAATACACATAAAGTGATCAACACACTGTGTCTGAAAAATAAAAGTTGTAGAATACTCTTTATTTGTTGAGTTGTTTCAAAAATGGCCATGCAATTCTTTCCATCCTGCATGCCTGTTTACAATGCAACTTTGCCACTCCTTCAATCAAGAGGTGGTGTCCGTTTCTTCTCTTCTTCAATATCGTCTGACCTTTGTGCCTAGCTTTGAGCAAATAAAGTTGTGGTAAGAAAAACTTAAACTGAACTATTTCACTGTTAGCAGTCTGAATTATAATTACCATGAGTTGTTTAAAAATACTGTAACGAGTTAGGCCGGAAGCAGTGACTCATGTCTGTAACCCCAGCACTTTAGGAGGCTGAGGAGGGCAGATCACAACGTCAGGAGATCGAGACCATCCTGGCTAACATGGTGAAACCCCTACTGAAAATAAAAAAAATTAGCTGTGCGTGGTGGCGGGGGCCTGTAGACCCAGCTACTCGGGAGGCTGAGGCAGAAGAATGGCGTGAACCTGGGAGGAGGAGCTTGCAGTGAGCAGAGATCCTGCCACTGTACTCCAGCCCGGGTAACAGAGCGAGACTCCGTCTCAAAAAAAAAAGAAAAAAAAAAAATACTGTGACTAGTTCTTTCCAAGGGACAATAATCCCAGACTGAAACTGAAAATGCAGGAAGGAATGAAAGGCAATAGAAAAGATAAAGATAAATAAATATTGTTTTATGAAGCGATTTTAGAAATGTCTTATGGAGATTAAAATATATGTAACATTAAAGTGTGTGACAACAGTAAGACAAAAGTCAGGAAAGCTTAAAATAAAATTTTAAAGTATTAGTAGTGTGGGAGGTGTTAAAAGTAATTGCATATTAGACTTTATTAAAGAAATAATTTATGATTTAACAGTGTAACTATGCAGAGATTTTCATATGATTGTAACTAATGAATTTATACAGGGAGCAACGAAATACTAAACCATTTAGTTCAAAGTAAGGCAAGTAGAAAGACTTAAAGAACCCTAGTCAAAGTATAGGGAAAGAGTAAATTATTGAAATAATCTCAGGTTTACTGGTAATTCTATGAAATGTAAATGTACAAAATTTTAATTTCTTTATAATTGTGTCATATATGCTATATAATTGTTAAGTGTTTGGAAATTCTTTTGTTGATTAATATTTAAATGGTCTATATGTTTTTCCTATTAAAACAAATATGTAACATTTTTTTAAAAAAAGAGAATATGGCAGAACTTAATACTAGACTTCAGCCTTAAGCATGTTTTCACTCTCTTTAAATCTGATCGCCAAATTATTTAATTATGAGAAATCATGTGAACAGAGAGGTCACAAAGAAGCCATCAAGAACAAACATGTGTAAATTAGACCACTTTGGATGCTTCATTCCCCTTTGAACTTTCGCAGCTGATACCATGCAGCAGAGAGCTCATAATCAGTGAGTCCTGCCGGATCAACTGTCCTGCAGAAACCCAAGCAATCAAATGATCCTAGTTTTAAGTCCTTTGAGGGTGGTTTGCAATGCAGAAAGAGAGAATTGAAACTATTTTAGTTATATTTATCTTAATCTTTATGTTTTACTCTTTAGCTTTGGGGTTATTAGCTTATATTTTTTGCACTTCTAATTTTATGCATTACTTCTTTTTACTTATCACTTATTTTCTTACATCTGCAATGCACCTTTTTCATGTAATTTTGTGTTAATGGACATTATATCATAGCATCTAAAAGCACATACTCCAGGGCCAGACTGCTTACATTTGAATTCCAGCTCTAATACTTACTCATTGTAAGGCTTTGTGTATCATGCTCAAGCTCTTTGTGACTCAGTTTTCTAATCTGTAAGATGGGAATGAAAACTACCTTATAGGGATGCTGTGAAGATAAAGTATAATAAGTGACTATATCTAAGCTGACTAAAACACACATACACACACACACACACAATAATCATTGTATTAACTATTATGTCATCTCATTTTATCATTTTATAGAAAATACCTTCTATTTAAGTTGAAAATACCTGCTACTGAAGTTTTACCTTAGTGTAAAACACTCAGAAGAACGTTTTCTAACTCTTTAGACTGTACTTTATTGTAGGCTAAAGGTTTCATGGTTTTGGCACCCTCTTCTGTTATCACTGCCTCACTCAGCCATATCATATTGCTTTTGTTTCTGTGATTCTTTATTTCTTCTTACCTAAAATGGGTACATTTGTCCAGATTTTGTATCTCTTCTGATATAATTCAGATTTATTTCATTTATTACATTTATAATTTACATGACCTTTGCCTTCTCTGGGTTGTAATTTAATACTTGAGCATTGCAGTCTCTTCTGTAGTATGTGGGACAAATAAGGGATTAAGGAAAGTTAAAAACTCAACTGGCACCTTGGGCATTGTTCGTGGGAATACCAGATCTCTGTCATCTTTTCTGATCATTTAGATAACCTCTAACATTTGCTTCAGCTGACTATAACTCTGCCCTTGGGAGAGAAAACCCACCCCCCTCTCCTGTGCCTGCCATAATCACCACCAAAGCTGAGACTGACTTGGAGCTTAGGTCTTCACTGGAGACATTCGGATTCTTTTATTGACATCTGTCTTCATGCTTTTCTTCCCATCAGTAGTTCAAACTAATCCCCCATGCTCTGTATAATAGAAAGGAAGGGAATAATGTCTTCCTCTCTTGAGATTTAAGGATATTAGAATTTACAGGATCTTGCAACTCATCAAAACAGATGCAGAATATAATGTCATGACTAAATATAGCACATTGCTGCCCTGAAATTATCTTTATCTCCTTGGTTACCTTTTTTGAAATGTGTGATATAAGGTAATATCTTACTTCTAGCTTGGTTCTGCTCTTTCTTGTGTTTGTTTATTGGTTGTGGGTAGGTTTGTTTGTAATGGTAGGGGTGAGGTTATCTCACTTCTCTCAGCTCATTACACATTTTTGAAGAAAGAAGAGACCCACATTTTTACACTATTTGTTCTTAGAAATTACGACTCCCTTTTGAATACAATAAACTCAGACAAAATTCGAAGGAGACTTCAAAACGGGTTGCCGCTTGTAATAAAAAAATAATTCTTTCATATAGACAACTCTGCACTTGGGTAATTGCTTTGAACTAATTAGAAAACAAATTGTACAAAAGTCTACAATACGTTTCTAAGTAAATCTACTACCCTGACCATAAATTCATTCTTATATATGTTTGACCTGAATCATCTCAACTGCTCTTCACTTTAAGCCTCAAAAAACTCTGCTTGACACATTATAGTATCAATATTTTCCTAACATCTACACCATATTTGAGAATATCACGTTCATATCCCTTGGCATTGGAATCACAATATCTATCATCGCATAAATCTTTTATCAGTTTGGAACCTGATATATCTCAGAAGATCCTTGGGGTTAGTAAGCACTTCACTATTTCTGAAACCTTTTTCTCATGATAATTCAAAAGCATAAACTTTATTAGCTAAAAAGAGAAGAAAATGAGATAATTGCTATACTTATATTTGTATAATGATTTATCATTATATTTGTTTGTAATGTAACTCCTTTTAGAGTTTAATTAATCCCACTTAGTGTTTAAGTATCCTATATATCTGCCAACAGGAGTTCAATTTCTAGTTGCTGTTTATTAGCAAGATAATTGGGTTTATTACTTAAGCATGGTAGCTTCCTGGCACTCAGCCCAGATAGGATATTTTATATGTATCATATCCGGAAAAAAAATACATTTCCTTAAAAGCAGATGTTTAAGCAATATTAAAAGCCTAGAATTTTTCAAACTACCATAATATACCATATTGGAGTTAAAACAACATAGCAATCAAATAAACTGTAACATTTTCTCCTAGATTACTAAGTTAATAATTATTACTTTCTCAAGGAGTTTTTCTTTTTTTTTTTTTTTTGGAGTTTTTGCTGTTGTTGCCCAGGCTGGAGTGTAACAGCACTATCTCGGCTCACCACAACCTCTTCCTCCCAGATTCAAGCAATTCTCCTGCCTCAGCCTCCCGAGTAGCTGGGCTCACAGGCATGCACCACCAAGCCTGGCTAATTTTGTATTTTTAGTAGAGACAGAGTTTCTCCATGTTGGTAAGGCTTGTCTCGAACTCCTGATCTCAGGTGATCCACCCGCCTCAGCCTCCCAAAGTGTTGGAATTACAGGTGTGAGCCACCATGCCTGGCCTCTCAAAGAGTTTTTGAGTTTTACTTAGATACACAGACACAAAAATATTTCTAAAGGTATTTTACATTTCAAGTTTAGTTGATTAAACTATTTTTTGCCTGCTTATCATTTTTTTCCCGAAAAATAATAGTCAACCTTGGTAAAAGTTTTCTTGCTAATGACTTGCCAAGTTTCCAGTTTCTAATATAAATATATTTTGAGCTACATAGGCTATCAGAATACCAAAAGAAAGAAAGAAAAAATGCCACTAAATTTTGGGAAGGAATTATGTCAAAATTTAACTCTAAGAATTAAAAATGGAGGTCTGATAGATTCGCTGTATCATTTCTTTTTTGCAACCTTTATTTCAGCAACTTGAGGACAAATTGGGTTTTGAGATAATTTCAAGTAAAATTTTTCCTAAAAAAATTTCAAAGTTATAGTAGGTGAACAAGAGACTTGAATATATATTACTGTGGTCTATGAAAATCAGAACAATCATATTAATTTCAAGTAATCCAGGGGAAAAGAACTTCATAAAGATTGGGTGGGGCCTAGACTCATTTGGCAAAGAAAAGTGTCACTCTCCACAGAGATGTAATCCCTAGGATCTATCAAACACAAAATCTTCACTTTCCTAACCCCAATAATCACTTCCTATTAAACCATCAGCTTTCTAGAAAATGGGAAAATATTATTATGATTTCCCCAGCATTGAGCAAAATATCAGTCCTGGAAGAGACTGACCCAATGATTGCTGGATGGAGAGATGAGCAAAAGGAGGAGAGGTTGAGAAGCAGCAGTGTTACAAGTAATTTTAGGTAGTGTGTTATCTGACTTACTGTAGAATTCTGATCACCAAAATGCATGTCATTTTTACCATGTAAAATGAAATTATATAGTACTCTGTGAATTACTTAAGCTACAAACTCTCAAAGCAAAGGAATACTTTTTTAAAAGGCATATTTTAAGTCCTATGAGGTCTCAAATCACAATAGTATATATTCTCAAAAGAATCTGGCAATGTATTAATAATTTTTTATTTTTTAACATCTCATTTTAGAAACCATTTTACTGTTGATGAGATGGAAATACAGCTTAGGAAAAAAGCTATTTATCTGGTCTTTTAAAATCCACTTGCCCTTAAAGTGTGATGATTCTTGTGGCTATTGTGCTATATTTATATGTACCAAGAAACAGGCTTCAAGAGGAAAAGAAAATATATCTCTCTGTTCTCTCCTCTTATCTTCTTTTTCTTAGTTACCTCAGAAGCACACAAGATAAATATACCATAGGAGGTTAGAAAAAAAGTCTCTCTAGGCCTTCGAAAACACTTCATCAAAATGAAATAGAATTTCTCTTATCCAGTATGAATTTCTTCTCTTCTTTGGCTTCAATTTTATTTTTGTGTGTCCTCATTTCTGCCTGCTTTTTCCCAACTACCCAAAATATCAGTAAGAGTCTGCATGACACCTATAGTTTAAAAATTCAAATGGGAAATTTTTCTCAAAGCACTTTTTTAGGCTTTATGTCTCTGGATTTCTGTCACATATTCATAGATGCATAACACATATGGTGATCTTTGATTACATGTAACAATATGTTACTGTAAGCTGCATAGACTTGCAGAAAACAGATAGGTTGAATATCAAAGAAGGAAACAGAATTAAGAGGCTCAGCCTAGATTGTGAAGGATGAATATGCATCAGGATTAAACTTTTCTATAAAAATGAAACGTTTGAACACAAGAACTAAATCTGAAGTTGGCTGGATATATGGATGGCATAGAATGTTAATAAACACTTGCTCTTACATGCTTCTGTGCTCTAGGTTTGGTTGGTCCCTTACTGGCTTCCATAATCTTGTTTATTTATGGCACACCCATATGTAATGCCTTTACTGGAAGAAGTCTTGGTGACATGTGGTCGCTCAGTCTGTGCAGCCAGATATACCACTGGTAATTTATATTTGCTGAATTGTTTCCCTCATCACCTGTGGCCAATCCATTGTTAGGTCCTCTCTCTCAAGGGGAAAAGATCTCAGCATAACAAGGTATCAGGCTTAGCAACCTCTGACAGATAATCTTATACAGGGGATAGTGCTAGCGATTTGGACTAACCAATAAGAATGGAAGTAGTTCAGCAAGAAATCACTGAATTTAAATGTACTGGGCTCTGACACCACTCACTGGGATTGTGGCTAAGTCTCTGTGCTTCTCTTTGCTTATCTGATTGTGACAAAAATGAATAAGGAAATACACAAAAGTTAATGTAGTAAAAACTCAAAAACTTAGTAATGGTTTTCAGCAACATTGAGGAGTAGTGTTTATGCTGTTTACATGATGAAGTTTAAATAGCTACTCTCAAGGTTTCTAATAGATCAGGAACAAAGAAGTAATTCAAGGCCAGAGAATCTTTTTCTTTTTCTTTTTCTTTTTTTTTTTATACAGAGTCTCCCTCTGTTGCCCAGGCTGGAGTGCAGTGGCGTGATCAGCAGTGTGATCTCAGCTCATTGTAACCTCCATCCCCACTTGGGTTAAGCATTTCTCCTGCCTCAGCCTCCTGATTAGCTGGGATTACAGGTGCATGCCACTGCACCTGGCTAATTTTTGTATTTTTAGTGGAGATGGAATTTCACCATGTTGGCCAGGCTGGTCTCAAACTCCTGACCTCAGGTTATCTGCCCACCTCGGCCTCCCAAAGTTCTGGGATTACAGGTGTAAGCCACCGTGCCGGGCCAGATAAACCTTTTAATTGAAAGAGAAAATTTACCATGTGAAATAAAGAGAATGGACTCTATGCTCCAACATTTAAATACAGTCATTTGTTACCTGGTTTTATTCCCCCAAATTCCAGTTCTGAAAGCCTGTCAGCTAGAGAATAATCTTCCCAGAAACCTGATAATGAGAAGCAATGGCCAAAATGAGTATGGAAAATACAGCTGGTCTAGCACAGGAAGTCATTTTTCCCAGTTGTGTTTAGATAGTTCAATAAATGGACTGTAATATCATTGTGATTTTTATAACAAATAACATATGGTAACATAATCCACCAGTGGTATCCTGCCACAGAATAACTTATATGTACCATAACACCAGTTTGTAGGGGAAACAAAGTTGTCTAGTGGTATATGGAGCGAATTCTTTACATTATACTGTAACCATCTTCCTTGCATTATAACTGTTATTTCCATAAATGTGATCAATTGCAATAATAAACTTGGGGGACAACTGTAGTGCCTCCTGACAAACTTTCTTTTTTCTTTTTCTTGATTGCCATTCCATATTCTTATTTCTGCATTGATCTGGTGTTTAGCTTGTTGACATTCTATGCTGTATTTGGTAACAAATAAAATACTTAAGCTTCTAAATGTTAGAAAATGAGGCTATATCAGATTGCTTAAAATCTAAAGAGCTGGTTTTAATGTAAGAATGGCTTACTGTAGCTGAGAAGATATTCTAGGCTCTTTATTTAAGCCCTGAAGGTTCAGGGTCAGGCAATATTGCTGCTCTTTAACTTGCACTTCTTCCTCTAGCAGCAAAAGTACTGGAGAATCACCACCTGGCTTTTCACCCAGTTGACATAAAGAATCTTTACTGAGGGTAGACATGGGTGGGATAGAGAGAAAGAGAGTTTTGTATGCTAAAATGACAATTCCTTAGTGATTCAAATAGATCCTAAAGATTGTAAAAAGCAGGAGTTTACAAAACAAAGTACATGTTCTAGGACAAAGTACAGCTGACATAACAAATGTAGTTAATATTCTATATTTCCACTGATAGGTAGGGAGTGGATCAAAATTAAGAATATCATTGAAAAGTGACAATGATTTTCATGATTATAAATTCTGCATTGAATTAGTTTTGGCCAAAACAAATTGCCAATTACCCTTAGCAGTATCTGGTTATAATATGTGCACTATAATCCAAAAGTCAATAAAAGTATTTAAGAGTCATGTTAACTCAAGAACAATAAAGGAATATGGCAAAGTGGGTGGTCGTGTTGCTTAAACGTTACCATATTTAAACATGAGTCCACAATATACTACAATATGATAAATCAGCATTAGCACACATCACTAGTGTATCTGCTCAATGTAAATATAATGCCATTCTTTATTCCTGTTCCATAATTCTCATGCCCCTCATTGTGGAGATAAGTTGATCCCTTAATTGTAAATCAGTTTCAACTTAGGCTCTGGAATGCATAGTGTCCTTAGCCATATATAACTTGAGGATTCTGAGGACAACACTTTAGGGACTCATCCTCAAGTTAAATTTGTTCCAACTTTATATCCAATATTGAAAACAACTTGTATGTTCTATTTCTATGAACTTGTCCCCACCTCACACTGCAGTTTTATTTTTTTCAAGCTGTGAAATATTTTGAGTAGGAGTATAATACTCTTTTAATGCTTTAGAAAGATGTCGATAAAGGAATATGCAAAATGAATTGATAGTGAGAAAACAGAGGCAGAGTGATCATTGGAAAGGACTTACACAAAAATGTAGGGTATAAATCAGTATCAATGTTGCAAGGTAGAGATTGGGGAGGTAGGTCAGAGAGATGCTGGGTTTGAAAGATGATGGATTTAAATTGAGCTATTGTTCAGAAGGGAATAAGAGATATTTCTAACTTGCTAATAATAAAGGCATGGCAACACCTTTGCTAGAAAAGGGGAATACAAGATAAAACATACTTTTATGCCAAGGTTAATATTTCTGATTCAGTCATCTTAAACTTCAGGGGTTTAAATACATTTAGAAAAATTTCTCAAGGAAGTAAATATGAGGGTCTACATTTGGAGATGCAAATCAATAAAGGTGAATGAAAGGAAGCCACTTAATTGGACATTAGGAAACAACGGTCATTCTAAAAGAGTAGTTGGGTCAAACCCAAATTGGAAAAGGTTAAGAAAGAAATGAAATGTAAGACAGGAGAAGGAGCCAGTCCTTTGACAATTTAGCAACAAATGAACAAGTATTCACACACACCTAGAACTGGTATTATTTTAGGTTCTATTTAAAGAGAAAAAAGAAGAACCAATTTCTTGAGTTAATATGATCATGAATTGATTCACTATCATCCACAACACTTTCATTTAACGACGATACTTCAGTCATGATTCTAGATGTTGTAGATTCAAAGTTGAATAGGAAGATGTTCCAATATGGATATTACCATCTTCTGCAAAATGGCAGTCAAGCTGAGATATTTTCTTACATAATTGAGAGAGAATAAGTATCAATTAAAGATGGGATTTTGTTTGGCTAAATTGCTCACATTGGTTTCTGTATTTATCAAGTTCTTCACATAATAATTTTACCTTTGATATGGTTTGGCAATGTCCCCACCCAAATCTCATCTTGAATTGTAGCTCCCATAATTCCCACGTGTTGTGAAAGGGACCTGGTAGGAGGCAGTTGAATCATGGGTGCACGTCTGTCGTGTGCTGTTCTTGTGGTAGTGAGTATGTCTTATAAAATCCAATGGTTTTATAAAGGGGAGTTCCCCTGCACTCACGCTCTCTCTTGCCTGCTGCCATGTAAGACAGGACTTTCCTCCTCCTTGCCTTCTACCATGATTTTCAGGCCTTCCCAACCATGTGAAACTGTGAGTCAATTAAACCTTTTCCTTTACAAATTACCCAGTCTCAGTTATGTCTTTATTAGTAGCATGAGAACAAATACAACACTCAACTTTACTTTGCTTGTGATAGACACAGTCAATAACTTGGTAGCAGGGCCTGTAGCCAAAGCTTTGAAGAGAATGGTGCTGATTGATAAAAAGTGCTAACATATGTGAAAGTGCCTTGTAAACTGTAACATACTATATAAACAGAATTACTATCTTTCTCTTAGAAAAGAATTTATTCAACCAAACAAGAATACCACTAAAAACATAATTTTATCTCATTTAGCTTCACGAATCATGCTGCTATAAAAAAATTTTTTTCATAGCTTTCTTGGTGGGCATGTAACACAAACCTATAAAACCATACATTACCTACTGTGTTTAATTTTATGTGTCAACTTCTCAGGGCCATGATATGCACAAATATTTGGGCAAACATCATTCTGGGTGTTTCTGTGAGGGCATTCGTAGATGAGGGTAACATTTAAATTGGTCACCGAGTAAATCAGGTTGCCTTCCATAAAGTGGGTGGGCCTCATCCAATCAGTTGAAGGCCTCAATAGAACAAATGACCAGCCTCCCCTGTGCAAAAGAGAATTCTCCAGCAGATAGCCTCCAGATTCAAGCTGTAGCATTGGCCATCCTAGGCCTCGAGCCTGACAGCCTTCACGTTAGAGCTGCAGTATTGCCTCTCCTGGGTCTCTAGCCTTCCAGTCTACTCTGCAGATTTTTAACTTGCTAGGTTTCAGAATCTGCCTAAACCAACTCCTTGCAATAAATATCTTTATATATGCATATATATGTATACACACACACACACGAACACACACACACTTATATTGATTCTGTTTCTTTAAAGAACCCTGACCGATGATAGCAACTCATCCTAACAAATCTGAAGTGTAGACACTTGCCAAAGTAATAAAAACAATAATTTTTTTAAAAAATTCAGTGTGAAAAGTTAATGAATATTATTTCAGAGTAATTTTTTTTTAAAAGCTATTAAAACACATACAATATCAGCACTATGACGAGAAGTCTATTTTTCAACCAATGTTTTAAAAATCCATTTTCAGTCCAACTAAAAATCCATTTCAGTCCAACTAAGCCAAATCTGTTTTTTTTTTTTTTTTTTTTTTTTTTTTTTTTTAGTTTTTAGAGTTTTCCAAAGGCAATTTATTTTAAGTTTTATACCCAGTAGCAGTTTAAATTTTAGTGACATCTGAAAAATGGCTTATAGAATTAAAAAAAAATAGGTACAATGCACAAATATAAAAAGGAAGCATTGGTATTTTATTCTTGTCTCAATGCCTATCTCCTTTTAGGCCACTGGACTTAAGTTTTCTTCCCAGGCGATGTCAACAGAAAATGTACCATTTTTGCTTCTTGAAAAATGCCAAAAATATGCCAAATATAAATGGATGCAAAATTTTTAAAAAATCATTTTATTTGAAATAATTGTTGTATACACCATAAAGCACTAAGTTATTGTTCAAACAGATCATTAGTATGATTCATTAATGTGATTCTTTAATATTTGCTTTATTTCACTTTCTTTTTCATAGGCATAAAACTATGAATGGCAAGTTACAGCTTAGAAGAACTTTCCTATATTTATTTCATTTCTTTGGCATAAATTCCAAATAGGAATTTATTTTCCCAGTCACCACACACAGTCATGCCTTGCCTAACAATGAGGCTATGTTCTGGGAAATGCATTTTTAGGCAGTTTTATCATTGTGTGAATATCATAGAAGGTGCTCATACAAACCTAAAGTGCACAGCCTACTCCATCTCTGCTGTATGGTACAGCCTATTGTTCCTAGGCTACAAACTGGTACGGCATGTGACTGCACTGAGTACGTTAGAAAACTGGATCACGGTGGTAAGTATTTGTTTATGTAAATATACCTACACATAGAAAAGGTACTGTAAAGATACGATACGAAAGATTGAAAAATGGTATGCATGTATAGGGCACTTATCATGAATGAAACTTGCAGGACCTGCATTTGCTCCGGGTGAGTCAGTGAGTGGTGAGTGAATATGAAGGACTGGGACATTACTGTATACCACTGTAGACTATAAATACTGTACGCTTAGTCTACACTAAGTTTATTAAAAATATATTTTTCTTTCCTTAATAATAAATTTTAGCTCACTGTAACTTTTTTCTTTATACACTTTTTTAAAGTTTTTGATACTTTTGTTTAAAACATAAACACAACTGTACACAAATATTTTTTTTCTTTATATTCTTTTTTTTTTTTTTTTTTTGTGGCAGAGTTTCACTCTCTTTGCCCAGTCTGAAGTGCAATGGTGCAATCTTGGCTCAGTGCAACCTCCGCCTCCCAGGTTCAAGTGATTCTCCTACCTCAGCCTCTCAAGTAGCTGGGATTACAGGCATGTGCCACCACGCCCAGCTAATTTCTGTATTTTTAGTAGAGATGGGGTTTCACCATGTTGGCCAGGACGGTCTCGATCTCTTGACCTTGTGATCCACCCACCTCAGCCTCCCAAAGTGCTGGGATTACTGGCATGAACAACTGCACCCACCCGGTATTCTTATTCTACAAGCTTTTTTCTGTTAATTATTTTTTACTTTTTAAACTTTGTTAAAAAAGGAGACACAAACAGATGCATTACCCTAGGCCTATACAGGGTCAGGATCATCAATATCACCGTCTTCCACCTCCACATCTTGTCCCACTGAAAATTCTTCAGAGGCACTAGCATGCATGGAGCTGTCATCTCCTATAATAATAATACCTTCTGGAATACCACCTGAGAGACCTGCCTGAAACTGTCTTATAGTACACTTTATTTTTTAACAAGTGGAAGAAAGAACACTCTAAAATAATGATAGAAAGTATGGTAAATACATAAACCAGTAACATAGTCATTTAGTTTATTATCATTGAATATTATGTGCTGTACATGATTGTATGAGCTACAGTTTTATACAACTGAAAGCACAGTGGGTTTGTTTATGCCAGCATCACTGCAAACACAAGAGCAATATGTTGCACTATGACACAAGGACATGAGGTGGTAAGAAATTCTCAGCTCCCTTATAGTCTCATGAAACCACCATTGTATATGTGGTCTGTCATTGAGTGAAACATCATTATGTGGTGCATAGCTGTAGTTATGTGGACATCATGATTCAGATATTCAATGCCAAATGTCAAATATCATCCTTTTTTTGTCACTATTGGCATTCTGGCCTCAACCCAAATTAGCTGAGCTCCTGCTTCGTGCAAGGTATCACGATGAGGTTTAAGAGTACGAAGTAGCATCATTGTTCATAGCTTGCAGGATATATAACAAAGTGAGGAAAGTAATCCCTCTGTGAAGATAAAATAATTAACAATTTAAAAAATGAAGAGCATAATGTTTTAATAACACCTCTCAACACTTCCCTTCATGAGTGATGTGATTTTCTTCCTTAAAGTTCTGATATCACATTTAACCCACAAATAGGAAGGAAAATATCACCTAGGAAGATGTCGGGTAGAGCCTCAGAGGGAATGATGAGAGAGACTGACAGAAGACAGAGGTGGGGAATGTTCAAAAACGAGCATTCCAGCTTTGTCTCTCAGTTTCAAACATTAGAAATGGAGGATATTAAAAACTTCAGATAGGGTGTCAAAGATGACAGAAAAGGAGATCTCCAGGAAGTACCCCAAATTTTGCTTTAGATCTGTAGTTATTAGGACTGATTATGAATTTTGGAAGCAAGTGACAACCCAATGACCCCAGAGACAAAAATATATAGACAGAAATATACATATCTACAGATGACCCCTGAACAGTGCAGGGGCTAGGGGCTCTGAATCCATGTGCAGTAGAAAATTTGTGTATAAAATTTTGACTACCCACAAACTTAACTACGAATAGCTTCCTTTCGACCAGAAGCCTTACTGGTAACATAAACCATTGATTAATACACATTTTTTATGTTGTATGTATTATGTATTGTATTCTTACAATACTGTTAGCTATAGAAAAGGAAATATTATTTTAAAAATCATGAAGAAGAGAAAATTATTTACTATGCATTGAGTGGAGGTGTATCATCATAAAGATCTTCATCCTCATCATCCTCACATTGAGGAGCTGAGCGAGGGAGGGAAGAGGAAGAGCTGTTCTTGCTGTCTCAGGGTGGCAGAAGTGGAAGAGGTGGAGGAGATAGAAAGGGAGGCATGAGAGCCAGGCACACTTAGTGTAACTTGTATTGAAAAAAATCCACATGTAAGTGTTCTTACATGGTTCAAACCTGTGTTGTTCAAGGGTCAGCTGTATATACATACATAAAAATACACACGAGTATTACAAATAAGTGTATCATAGGTGATTATTTAAAATGACTATTATACATTGGTGCTTCCCAGATGATAACCAGTGACTAGAGCTGGTTTATGATAAAGTTCTCACTGGTCTATAGCAGAATGACAAAAATAAGAACAATGTAGTTAGGTTTTCATAAAGTTAAATTTATTTCATGCTTTCCATGATAATTATGAGGCTGTAAATGCAGGTTATAAAATGATGGCATTATTAGATGATTGGTTCATCAGAAATTACATTTAAAAGAATGTTAGCAACATGAAGTGACCTTCATATTTTTATGTATGTGTGAGAGAGGTCTGCTTTTGGCAAACTGTGTTTCTCTGTTAAATCACAAGCTCAGGGAACCAGTGATTTTACAGAACTGTTGTTCTGGGCTGAATAACATTATCTCCACCATCCTAAAATGTGTATGTTGGAAGCTCTAATACCCACTGTCTTAGCATGTAGCTGTATTTGGAGGTAGCTCCTTTAAAGAGGTAATGAGGTTAAAATGAGGCTATTAGTGTGGGCCCTAATTCAACGTCACTGGGTCCTTATAAGACATTAGGACAGAGAGAGAGACACCTGGGGTACATTTGCACACAGGGACTACCTTGTGAAGAAGCAGCAAGAGGGATGCCATCTGCAAGCCAAAGAGAGAAACCTAGAAGGAAACCAACACTGCCAGCTCTTTGATCTTGGATGTCTCCCTTCCAGGACTGTGAGAATATAAATTTATGATGTTGAAACCGCCAGTCCATGGTATTTTGTTACGGCAACCCATGGAAACCAATACAAGTGTTATACTTATTAGGAGGAAGCAGTTGTTTAAATCTGGGGTCAGAGGCTGCCTCAAGGAACAGGTAGGAGGTAAGATAGACCAGATTTATGTGGAAACTAGGAGGAGGGCATTCTAGGAGAGAAGAATGCCAGTAAAAAACATGCAAGAGCTAGTCCATGTAGGGCCGGGCGCGGTGGCTCAAGCCTGTAATCCCAGCACTTTGGGAGGCCGAGACGGGCGGATCACGAGGTCAGGAGATCGAGACCATCCTGGCTAACACAGTGAAACCCCGTCTCTACTAAAAAATACAAAAAACTAGCCGGGCGAGGTGGCAGGCGCCTGTAGTCCCAGCTACTCGGGAGGCTGAAGCAGGAGAATGGCGCAAACCCGGGAGGCGGAGCTTGCAGTGAGCTGAGATCCGGCCACTGCACTCCAGCCTGGGCGACAGAGCGAGACTCCGTCTCAAAAAAAAAAAAAAAAAAAAAAAAAAAAAGAGCTAGTCCATGTAGCATCTTAAAATAGGGAAGAATAGTTTTACTTGAGTAAACTTTGTAATGAGAGTTCAAGTTGGTGAAAAGTAGGTTCAAGTTAATTCAAAAAATTTTGAATGTCATACATCAAGAATTAAATGTTTAGCTTGTGTTAGGCAGCTCCACTGTATACAAATGAGGAGGAAACAGACTCTAAGAAAATAAAGGCATCGACTACAAAACATTGTTTTGAGAAGTTTAATAATTAAATGCAACGAAACATGACAGAATGTCAAGGCATTGATAAAATGCAGAAACCATTACCAAAGAAAGAGTTCGTCACTCAGAATTTGAAACCAAAAAGGCTAATTTATTACTGAAACAAAAGTGAACTATGATGACCAGGAATGGTCTCATTTGGCAGAGCACACTGATGATCTACTATGGAATTTGGTAGAAGAATTTGTTTGCAGTTGGGTTGCTCACAGATGTGAAGGTGTGGAGGAAAATGCATGTTGACTTTAGTAGTGTGTTTTCTGCTGTTGCCTGATGGGCATGATCGATTGAACAAGTTTCACCTGTTCGCTTGGCAGTTTGCTTGTCACTGCAGCTATAGAAAAATCAGTCATGCCCAAATTGTTTGCAGGCTTCCTTATTTTCAACATGAAGTAATAGCCAAGACTTCATGTCTTTCTTCTAAATGTTGCTTAGTTCAGTCATTCCGCTTCCTACCATTGTTAGATCTTGCTGAGAGCTCATCTTTGCTAGATCATGCTGAGAGCTTATCTGCTTGTTACGTGCTTCCCCAGCGCTTTCACACCACGTTATTCTCTAGTTCATCCTCAGATTAATTGTGCTAAAGTAAGTATTCAATAACATCACTGTCCTTCCCAACCAACTCTAATAATTCACAACCCTCTACAACCTAAAATTTGTCCTTCTTGCATCTATACTTTTTATGATGCAGTCCAACTTGCAATCTAGGATTAGCTTCCTCTATTGCCCACCTCATACGCTGAACTTTACTAGGATATTTTTATCACTGTGCCCTAATATGATACATTTTAAATCCTAACTTCAAGTTTGTGTTTACCATTTCTTAAAATAATTTGCAATGGCATCCATTTTAAGAGATTTTCAAGAATAAAAGCTACAGAATATCACACAGATTTATGATAATGACTACGTATACACATGACACACACTCACACTCCCATACACACTCACTCTATTAAAGTTTATCTTCAAATGCAAGGATCAGACAGTTATCAGTTACCTTAACTTGATATTGTTTTCAATAGGTAGTGCTTTAACTTAAATTATTTAGGAAATCATCTCAAATTACTATAATACTTTAAATTCTCCATAGAGATACAGTCAACAAAAACAAAGTGATCTTCTGAAATCAGAATTCAATAAAATGTAAATCATTTAAAAATAACTCAAAAAAGGCACTGATCTTTTCCCCAACTCTCCACCCCCAGTTAGTAGAGTAGCTTAGGTCAGAGATGGATCATGTTATCTCAATGGATTCATAGGCAAACAAATGGCTCTGAGTTTTGTCTCTCCTTCTTTCTTCATGCTCCATTAAGAAGCAACGAAAAATACATTTTCACTTTTCTGTTCATTAAAGAAGAATGAGTGTGGTAGAAAATGAAATTTAGCTTATTTGGACTGTGCTCAATTTAACGAGATTGCCATTCATTTTTATATGATTTTTGGTTTTAAATGGACAAACAGACTTATTTTCAGGAAGTACTGTAATTGTTTCTCATCTCATAAACAGTAAATCTTACGCAGATGAACTGCAGAAATGCCACCTTTACAGACATTTTATCACCTCAAAGTTACCAACATTAAATCTTAATTTTAATTAAAAATATAAAAATCAGCACAGATATTTATATAAGTTAAGCTTAATAGCAAATTAAGATTCTGGCTTAATCATGTTTTAATTGCAGGAAGGTCCAGGTGATATGGCTCCCATGAGTGGAGGAGCACCAGGGTTCTTGGTTCTTATGCCAGTTTAGGTACAATGACACGGACACACATGGAGTGGTTTTAAGGAGTGGAGAGCTTAATAGGCAAGAAGGGGCAAGAAGGGGCAAGAAGGAAGGGAGAAGGAAGAAAGAAGAAGCTCCCTTGTACAGACACAGAGGGAAGGGGGCTCCGAAGCTGAAAGATGAGGTCCCCACCTGCCACGGACACCAGCCAGGTATATAGGCAGAGGCTGGAGGAAGCAGTGTTTGATTTGCATAGGGCTCAGGGGATTGGTTTGACTAGGCATGTCATTCATGTAGCCCGTGAAAGAGCTGGCCCTCCTACCCTACTCTTTTAATATGCGCATGTAGGGGCCATGATGTTCTACACACGTGGGGATATGTGGGGGTGGCCATGTTGCCAGGAACATGCGGGGCAAGGGCAAAAAGGCCTCCTAATCGCCATGTTGGGTGGACCCAGTTTCTAATGGCCAGTATTTGCATTTCACAGGTTGCCTGCCTGGCTCTAAAAGCCTGGGCTTTACAAGAAACATTTCTGGAGATGCTTTAAAAAAACAAAAGCTTCCCAAGGACCACTTTTCCTCTCTAGTTGCCTAAAATAATTTCTTAGTAACTCCTACAGCACAGGTTGGTAAAAACATATTTACCATATATATCATAGATGAGAGCTATTACAAGCTTTATCATCTGGAGAGCCCTCATGAGGCAACCAATATTCAAAATATTTTCATGAAGTGTCCACTATACAGCATTTACTGCATAACTGTGACAAAACTAAACAATAAAATAATTTTGTAAAATTAATTTATCTTTTGGTTGGAAAATAGTCACATGAAAAACAAGCAGTTGAATTAAATTAGAAAGTACAAGATAATGGAGGCAATAAATTCACTGAAAGGTTCAGAATATAGAAAGTCATCGAGTTAGACAAACCCAAAGATAAGATTCCAGAAACAAATAAGCCAGTTTGACAAAGCTGGGAAAACCCAAGGATAAGATTCAAGAAACGAATAAACCAGTTTGGCAAAAGCAGAAGATGTATTAGAACAAAATAAATGGTTAATTATTGCAACCAGATATTAAGGGGTGTGAGGGATCATTGCATAGAATTTGAACTTTGTCCTATATAACACAAGAAACAAGCCGACATCCTCTGTGAAGAAAACTCAAGTAACTTAAGTCACATATAATTCATTAAGACTTCATTACTCAAGCTTAAAACTATTTTCTTTTTCTTTATTTTATTATTTTTTGAGACAGGGTCTCAGTCTGTCACCCAGATTGGAGTGCAGTGGTGTAATGTTGACTCACGGCAACCTCCACCTCCCAGGCTCAAGTAGTTCTCCCGCCTCAGCCTACTGAGTAACTGAGATTACAGACGCATGCCACCATGCCCAGCTAATTTTTGTATTTTCAGTAGAGATGGGATTTCACCATGTTGGCTACGCTGGTCTTAAACTCCAGACCTCAAATGATCCACCTGCCTTGGCCTCCCAAAGTGCTGGAATTACAGGCGTGAGCCACCACGTGCAGCCCAGAACTATTTTTAAATACGGTGAGAAATTTAGAACATTCCCAGGATTCAGCTAAATCCTTAGTATGCTAACAGGTTTTATACCACATTTCTTGTGTTTTTGTTTTACTGGCATTTAAAGACAATGAATTCGAAAAGAAAAATAACTTATCTGAGCTTACAAATTAATATGTCCATTAATCTCTTTTAAACTTCTATCTTATTCTTTATATCCAGTGTAATAGCAGCTAGGCCTGGAAGGCAATCACTTAATCCATTCAACCAATACTTGAGTGCCAGGTATTCTCCTAGTCTGGTGATAAAACAGTGAAAAAAGGCCAAAGAAAAATAAATAAACAAACAACAGTAACAACAACAATACAGCAAAACAGAAACTGTTCTGTCCTCAAGGATTTCCATCCTAGAAGATGATCATTAATCAATAATCTTAAGAGTTAATCAACTGGTGATATAAATGCATAATTGTTATGAATGCTGTGAGAAAGAGATAAAATCATGCAGTTCAGGAATTGACCTAATCAAGGAACCTTTTTTTAGGGGAATGAGATGCTTATAAGGAGAAGTTAAAAATAAGAAACAATTAACTAGGTGTGAGGAGAGGTGAGAAATTTTCAGAGAAAGATAGCAACATGTGCACAGTTCCTGAGAAAGGAGTCATGGTATCACATCACAAAACTGTCCCTACGTTTGGATGTGATTGACAAGCATCTGCACACTTTCTTCAGACTAAATCAGGTCACCCAAATATTTATGTAAATAAAGTTTTATTGAAACACAGCCACACCCTTTCACTTTCATGTTTTCCATGGCTGCTTCACCCACTAATGAGGTCACGTTGGGTAGTTGTAAGAGAGACTGTGTAGCTCACAAAGACTAAAATATTTGCCATCTGGTCCATTGCCAATCTCTATTATAAGACTCTTAATCAGGTATGCAAAACTTTGGCCAATTGGGAAAAATTTCATCAAGGTTCTTGTGACTAAATGTATAACTTCATTCCAAAAGTATTATAATGTTTAGAAATAAAATCGTAAGCAGTTTTCCAAAATATAAATTATATTAAAATCTATCCTACCTAAAGTAAAGACATGGGTTCCAGCCCTCTCTACCTGAATATTGAACCAATCCTACAAGGCAAAACACATATTTCAGAAAACACTGCTGGAGACTATAAAATTAAGAAAGTATCCTACATTTCCAAAGCAACCATAGTCATCTGTTTTTCTCTAAAATGTTTAAAATAAATTCTCTCATGAAGAAAAAAAATGAATTAATAAAATAATGATCACATATATACTCTACAAATAAATTCAACACTTAACATTTTGCCATATTTTGATATGCCACATTATGTATTGTGACTGTGTGTTAGCAAACTTTTGTTTTATAGAATTTATGCAAGCTGCACATATCATAATACTTCGTCCATAATTTCTTTAGGATGCCTCCCTTACAAAGGTATTCTCCTACATAATCACAATGTCACTATCATATCACAAATAAAACAGTAATTTTTTAAATAGTTAATACACAGCCAACATTCAATTTTAACCCATTTGTCTTTGGACAACTATAAAAATCATTCATTGAATTAAATTATTTCCCTTTGGTCTTTATTATCCTGTTACAGGTATTCATTTGTTTTCTCATTATATTGACTTTCAGTACAGATCAAAACAGTTAGTTTATAGAACATCTTACATCCAGAATTGTCTCATTGTGTCTGTCTTTTAGTGTTTTCATTCTTTCTTGCATTTCCTGGAAGTTTGATTGTAACACTTTGAATAAATACTAGCACATGTGTCTAAAGTGATACTTTTTGGAAAAAAAAAAAGAAAAACGGGAGAGAGACAAGAAAAGAAAAAGAAAAACCGAAAGACAGAAACTTAAATCTCCTTGGAGGCAATGTTATATTAATTTTTACCTTGAATATTTTTAATCAAATGGAAATAAGTATTCAGTCTGCTTTTTTTAGAAGAAGCTATATTTTACCCTTAGTTAATGAAGTGAAGTGCTTCTTTATAGGAAATTCAGTCAATAATGTAGGACAGACAGTATTAAAAGTCACCATTGTACAATACCCAAGAAATGATTGATTGAGCAAAGGACAACCAAAAGATTCTAAAACTATTAGATGTCAGTGAAACAAGCGAGTTCCCTTGACATTTTCATGGGACTTGTGACAGAGGTGGCTTGTTTACTCAGCTGCTGCTCTCAACCCCTTATGAGACGGAACATGTAAGCAGATGTGTGCGGGAACCGGAGCAAAAGAACGAACACTGGAGCTGCCAGCCACTTCTCTCTGGTGGCAGTGTCCAAGTGTGTTACAATGATCTTTTAGCTCCGCCTTCTGGAAGATGGTACCTGTGACCCCCAGAGTGCATGTTACCGGTTCAGTGGTCCTTTTGCCTCATTGCATGGGGTGGCTGCCCTCTGTCAGTGAGGGCAAAGGGTCAGCGTGACAGCCTTTTTGGGTTCCCACACCCAGGGGATCCCAAATTCTTGTCCAATGCCCAAGAGGAATGAGGTCACATGGATTTGAAGGATGGTGAATGTGGAGATTTTATTAAGAGGTGGAAGTGGCACTCAGTGGGATGGAGTGGGAAGGTGGTCTTTCCCTGGAGTTTGACCAAACTCCTCTCCATGCTTCTCTTCTTGACGTTCAGACATGTCTCTCTTCTGTCCTTCTCTGCCACACCACTCTCCTCTTCTGCCAGTGGAGCCTGGGGTTTTTATGGGCACAGGATAGGGCATGTGGTAGGCCAAAAGGCAACATTCAGGTGAGAAAACAGGGATATGAAGTTCTCATTTGGGGCTGTCGATCCAGTCCACAGACCCCGCCCTTTTCTACCCAGTATTGCCCTGCCTCTTGTCCATATCATAAGGTTGTTGCAGAGCCAGTTCCTAGGCCTGGACCAAAGAAATCCCCCCTTCCAGAGTATTTATTCATTGCAAGGGGAAAAATACAGGCTTAGACTAGAAAAAAATCTGTCGGCACCACTTTAATTTATGAAAATTAACATCTCTGACTGATTTTATGGCCTCCTGATATTGTGCAGTGTAAAATACACAGAATCACCTATGGAAAATTTTTGGCAAACATTTTTGTATCTGGCTATTCAAAAGAAGCTCATAAAAACAATCGGACGAAAATAGTTTTGTAAGTTTTATATACACTTGAAATGATGATTAATCATTCTGATACTGAGTGTGACTATTCTTTTCACAACTGACCTGGAAATTAACTAAGAATGTCCCATAGTCTAGAGAAAAGAACAGTGAACTATATGTAAGGAGTCTCATTTCCATGTTCAAGCCATTTTTAACTAAAAAAATCCTGGTGACCTTCAGCACCGCCGTTGTTTCTCAGACCTGCCATTTCTCCGCTTGCAAAAGAAATTCTGAGTAACGTTTCTCTTACCTCATGCATTAAAGTTCTATAGACTTAGATCTCAGGAAATAGTCTTGAATACACAGTTTAATGTAGTAGTTAAGAGCAGAGACTCTGGATGCAACACCCCAGCTTAGCCACTGCCATACTTCTCTACACCTCAGGCCATTAACCCATAAAATAGAGGTATTACGATCACTTTACCTGCTTCATAGTGTTATTGCAAGACTTGATTCAGATAATGCATATAAAATGCTTAGAAAAACAGCTACTGCATAGGAAGCATTCCCAACTCTGGTTCCCGAATAGCTGATTTTTCCTTTTTCTTTTTACTGTAGAGATGGGGTTTGCAACGTTCCCCAAACTAGTCTCAAACTCCTGGACTCAAGCAATCTGCCTTCCTCAGCATCCCAAAGTGCTGGGATTCCAGGCATGTGCCACCTTGCCCAGCTTCAGTGATATACTTCCTATAGTGGAAATCAATTGCTGGAGCATCTAGCAAAGCTTTCAACAGGACAGACTTGGACATCACTGCTTTCATCCTTTACCCTTTACCATGTTTTCCGTCCAGAACACAAACACAGTGCCAGGAAGTACAGCAGCCATCTTGCGAATGTGAAGTCAAAAGCCAAGGTCTTTTGAATGGGAGAGGAGATGGAAGAGCTGGGTCACTAATAGGCCCATTGAACACCTACAGTAGTCATACTATATGCCTGATTTCTCATTATATGAAAATACAAGTCCTAAAGTGTTTAAATCACGATTAATTTGGTTTTCCATTGTTTACAATTGAAGCAATCCCAAATGATATACTTATTCTATTTCATTTAATGTCATAAAAACACTAAGAGGGAGGCAAGATTATTACTGCTGTCTGACACTTGTAGTAAATACATTCTTTAAAAGCCTTGTTTTGAAATGAACTGTAAAGATTGAGACTATCTACATATTTCATTAATTTTTAAAAATTTATTTTGCTGTATAGGTTCAAAGATAATTATCTTGCATTCCAATTTGTATACACTTCAACAGAAACTATACTAGCAGCAAATTGAGGTGTGTTAATACAAATGACTTACCTTCAAACCATTACAACCACGAATTACTTATTAGATGTTCAAAAGACTATGAGAAAGGTCTGCTGAATTAATGGGAGGAGTTGCAGAAACATAAATAAGAGTTTACTGTGGCTTATGAATTGTGAAGACTTTAAGAACTGTCTAGAAGATTCATCCCATCATAACAAAAGCAATTCATAATTGTTCAGGCAATTTAATAAGCCAAAGAAAACGTTGACAGTGTGATAGATACTAAAATATATTTATCATTCAGTCCTGGAATATGGAGTCCACTCTTGGGTATGTTTTGGATAGCTGACTCTATCTTACGCTAAATAAATATGCTAGCATTGCTCATCTTTTTATGCTGTTAAGTAAACATAATAATGCCAGTTGAAACTCAGTTTTGAGTAAAATTCAAGGTTACTCCCACTGCAGAAGATGCCAAAAGGAATGTAAAGGCAATTTCTAAAGCTTGAAGCCTTTTGTGGCAGTTTGCTGAGTTTCAAGAGTATTTGCTTTTAGCTTTTTCTTCACCCTCCCAACCTATAAATTTTTCTCTGCCTGTTTTCCTTAAAGTTTCTTTCCTCAATATCCTACTCCAAACCACACACTTAAATATAGTCACAGAAATCCTTCCCCTGGTCAACTCACTTTCAAGACCGATAAATAATAGAATCACCACCCAAAAAACATTTGCAAAGCTCTTTTGATATTAAAATTTCAGCAGTGTCCTAAGTCTGTACACAGTAAGGTTTAGGAAAAATTGTTTTCATTCTAAGGCATCCCAGAAGCCCTAGAAAGCCAATAAGTGGTATGAACACAAAATTCTCAATTATGATAGCTTTTTCACAAAGTGTTCTGTCAACTCTTTCCACAAACAACCGAAGTAGAATTTTTTTTTTTTTTTTTTTAGATGGAATCTTGCTCTGTTGCCAGGCTGGAGTGCAGTGCTGCGATCTTGGCTCACTGCAACCTCTGCCTCCCAGATTCAACAATTCTCCTGCTTCAGCCTCCCAAGTAACTGGGACTACAGGTGCGCACCGCCACGCCCAGTTAATTTTTGTATTTTTAGTAGAGATGGGGTTTCACCAGGTTGGCCAGGATGGTGTCAATCTTTTGACCTTGTGGTCCACCCACCTTGGCCTTCCAAAGTGCTGGAGTTACAGGTGCAAGCCACTGTGCCCTGCCTTCCGAAGTAGAATTTTTATATTCAGCTATACACTTTTAAGTCGTATGGCATTCAGAAGATATAGAGGGTGAAAAGAGAATGTTCCGAGATGTAAAAGCATAATGTAAAAATAGATTTTTTGACTAATTCAACCCAAAGCTATTCAATTATCAATAATAAACAATTTTAAAAATGTGTCTGTGTCCTTGGAAGTATGCAGAACAGTTCATTCCTGACAATAGCATGGCAAGGTTATATACAAAGAGGTACTACAAGTGTTTACACTGTCTATTCTTCTGGCACCATCTTTCGTTCACTACATCCTAGTAACATTGGGGTACAACATTTGGAATAACAAAACAAACTTCCCTTCTCTATAATCTACCCCCTAGATCCTGAGGAATATGCTCACAGCAGAAACTTGGCACATTTGTGCTTTCCCAAGGACTGCTCCAAATGCAAATACATACATGCATGCAAGCCTGAGTCCTGAACTAATTGGATTCTATGATAAGCAAAGAAAACCATAAGCTCTGAGTCCACCAAATCCACCACCTTTTCCTTATCAAGTCTTTCGCTAGAACTAAGATGAAATCTCTGCCCTCCCGAAAATCAAATTCTAGTAGAGAATATATTAAACAACTAAATCAAGGAAACAAACACATGATTTAATTTTAAACAGTACTAATGTCTATCAAAAATATTAAGAATACCAATGAGGTTGGGATACCACATTAAAAAGTAAATTCATTGAAGTCTCTATTTAAGAGAGCCACAATTGAATATGTATCTAAATTGTGTGTGTTGGGGGAGGTAGGATATTCCAACACATGCACTTGGCTACTTCAAAAGCTCCAATGGTGAGAACGAAACTAATGGAATTTAGAAACAGAAACAAGACCATTGTGGCTGAAAAAGAAAGATCCAGCAGGAAAACAAGTGGTAAGAAATAAGCCAGGACTGGCTTCCACCAGGCTTTGTAGACTATGAAGATGTGAGAGATTACCGGAGAATCTCACATAGGGCAGAAATTAGATCTTACTTGTATGTTAAAAAAGCTTTTCTCTGCTGTATAGGGATGCAATTATGGGGCTAACTTACAGGGTTACACTGAAGAGCTCACATATGTAAAGGATTAGACCAGTGTGTAGTATATGGTAGGAACTCAGTTAATATTAGCGCATTATTATTTGTTATGATGATACAAGACCACAATATATTCCAAATCTTTAGAGTGACCAAAGTTTTAGAATCTCATAAAAGAGAGACACACACATTTATAGAATATACAAAACTGAAGAACTATCATGAAGGATTAGAAAAAATCATGCAATTGTCATTTCTTCTTTCAGGCACAAGTGCTAATAATTTTTTTTCTTCTGATTTTTTTTTTCTGTGCAATCATATCTATATAACTGAGCTCTTGCTGTGTACACACTGCAGTATGCTGTTAGGCTTTTACAGATTAATTAAAGTAGGTTAAGTTTTAGGAGTTTCTAACTGCTCACTCAATCACTTTCCAGAAACAAGGTACTATACGAAATCAATAGCATTGCCTTCACATATTTGTTTAACTGTTGCACATGTCATACATTGAGTGTGCATGTCTTCTCATGGAAGCCTCAGCTAAACTCTCTGATGTGTGTAGGGCAAACTAGAATTTTTATTACAATTTAACAGTTGGGTAAACATACTTCAGAAGCTAATTGGAGGAGTTGTACCTCAAATAACACGTGGGAAACTGGCATCTAAACCTCAGCTCTTTTTGTTTCTGGCTGACTGACTTTCTCACTGGTCCCACCGTCATCTCCTTCCTCAACTCATCGTCACATCCTTTCTACTCAACTCACTATGGACCAGCAGTATTGGTATCGCCTTGCAGTTTGCCTGAAATATGGACTCTCCAGGCCCCTATCAGATCCACTAATGATGATTCCTCTAGGCATTAAAGTTTGAGAAGCTTGAAAAGCACACCTCTAATCTCTTATAGAAAGAGGCTAGCATGATCAAGATAACTAATATGGACTGGGAACAGTAGCTCATCTCTATAATCCTAGCACTTTGGGAGGCTGAGGCAGGAGTATCATTTGAGCCCAGAAGTTTGAGATGAACCAGGGTACATAGCCAGAATTCATCTCTATTTAAAAAAAAAATTATCCAGGCATGGTTGCAAGTCCCTGTTGTCCCAGCTACTTGAGAGGCTGAGGTGGGAGGATAGCTTGAGCCTGGGAGGTTGAGGCTGCAGTGAGCTGTCATAATGCCACTGTACTCCAGCCTGGACAACAGAGTGAGATCCTGTCTCATAAAAGAAATAAAACGGATAACTAACTTGATGACCATGCCCAACTTCATCTGCAAGCTAAACACAAGGACTTACTAGTTTCATACAGAAGACAAGAAAAATAGTAATTTGGGGCTATAAATGTCCTACTGACCATATTTTTTTTTGGTCTGCTAAAGTACAGATTAAAGCAATTTATTCACTTAACTGGAAACCATCAACTAAAGTGACCTGCATAACTTGCATTTAAAAATAATTCTTGCCTATAGATAACCAGGTTATGTACAAAAATGATATTCATGAATAAATATTTATCTCATCATTGATTATTTTAGCAAAAATCTGTTAAAATTCTAACTGGGGGATTGCTGGCAAGATGGCCGATAGGAACAGCTCCCGTCTGCAGCTCCCAGCAAGATCGACACAGAGGCTGGGTGAATTCTGCATTTCCAACTGAGGTACCCAGTTCATCTCATTGGGACTGTCTGGACAGTGGATGCAGCCCAAGGAGGGCAAGCTGAAGCAGGGCGGGGTGTCGCCTCACACAGGAAGCACAAGGGGTCGGGAAACTCCCTCTCCCAGCCAACGTAAGCCATTAGGGACTGTACCCTGCACTCCAGTTCAGATACCGCACTTTTCCCACAGTCTTTGCAACCGGCAAACCAGGAGATTTCCTCTGGAGCCTACGCCACCAGAGCTCTGGGATTCCAGCACAAAACTGGGTGGCCAATTGGGCAGACACTGAGGTAGCCATAGGAGTTTCTTTTCATACCCCAGTAGTGCCTGGAATGCCAGTGAGACAGAACCATTCACTTCCTTGGAAAGGGGGCTGAAGCCAGGAAGCCAAGTGGTCTGACTTGGTGGGTCCCACCCCCATGGAGTCCAGCAAGCTAAGATCCACTGGCTTGAAATTCTTGCTGCCATCACAGCAGTCTGAGCTCGACCTGGGACACTCAAGCTTGGTGCGGGCAGAGGCATCCACCATTGCTGAGGCTTGAGTAGGCAGTTTTACCTTCACAGTGTAAACAAAGCTGCCAGGAAGTTTGAACTGGGTGGAGCCCACCCTAGCTCAGCAAGGCCGCTGTGGCCAGATTGTCTCTCTGGATTCCCTTCTATCTGGACAGGGCATCTCTGAAACAAAGGCAGCAGCCCCAGTCAGGGACTTATAGATAAAACCCTCACCTCTCTGGGACACAGCACCTGGGGAAGGAGTGACTGTGGGTGCAGCTTTAGCAGACTTAAACATCCCTGCCTGGCAGCTCTGAAGAGAGCAGCAGATCTCCCAGCACAGCATTCAAGCTCTGATAAAGGACACACTGCCTCCTCAAGTGGGTCCCTGATCCCTGTACATTCTGGCTGGGAGACACCTCAGAGCAGGGGCTGACAGACACCTCATACAGGAGAGCTCTAGCTGGCATCTGGAAGGGGCCCCTCTGGGACAAAGCTTCCAGAGGAAGGAACAGGTAGCAATCTTTGCTGTTCTGCAGCCTCTGCCGATGATACCCAGGAAAACAGGGTCTGGAGTGGACCTCCAACAAACTCCAGCAGACCTGCAGCAGAGGGGCCTGACTGTTAGAAGGAAAACTAACAAACAGAAAGGAATAGTATCAACACCAACAAAACCGACATCCACTCAGAGACCCCATCCGAAGATCACCGACTTCAAAGACCAAAGGTAGATAAATCCACGAAGATGGGGAGAAACCAGCACAAAAAGGCTAAAAATTCCACAACCCAGAAGGCCCCTTCTCCTCCAAAGGATCACAATTCCTCGCCAGCAAGGGTACGAAACAACGGTGAATGAGTTTGATGAATTGACAGAAGTAGGCTTCAGAAGGTGGGTAATAACAAACTCCTCCGAGCTAAAGGAGCATGTTCTAACCCAATGCAAGGAAGCTAAGAACTTTGAAAAAAGATTAGATGAATTGCTAACTAGAATAACCAGTTTAGAGAAAAACATAAATGACCTGATGGAGCCGGAAAACACAACACAAGAACTGTGTGAAGCATAGACAAGTATCAACAGCCAAATTGATCGAGCAGAGGAAAAGATATCAGAGATTGAAGATCAACTCAATGAAATAAAGAGAGAAGACAAGATCAGAGAAAAAAAGAGTGAAAAGAAATGAACAAAGCCTCCAGGAAATATGGGACTATGTGAAAAGACCAAATCTACATTTGATTGGTATATCTGAAAGTGACAGGGAGAATGGATCCAAGTTGGAAAACACTCTTCAGGATATTATCCAGGAGAATTTCCCCAACATAGCAAGGCAGGCTAACATTCAAATTCAGCAAATAGAGAGAACACTACAAAGTTACTCCTTGAGAAGAGCAACCCCAATACACATAATCACCAGATTCACCAAGCTTGAAATGAAGGAAAAAATGTTAAGGGCAGCCAGAGAGAAAGGTCAGGTTACCCACAAAGGGAAGCCCATAAGTCTAATAGCAGATCTCTCTGCAGAAACCCTGCAAGCCAGAAGAGAGTGGGGGCCAATATGAAACATTCTTAAAGAAAAGAATTTTCAACCCAGAATTTCATATCTAGCCAAACTAAAGTTCATAAGTGAAGGAGAAATAAAATCCTTTACAGACAGGCAAATGCTGAGAGATTTTGTCATCACCAGGCCTGCCTTACAAGAGCTCCTGAAGGAAGCACTAAACAAAGGAACAACTTGTACCAGCCACTGCAAAAACATACCAAATTGTAAAGACTGTCACCACTATGAAGAAACTGCATAAACTAAAGGGCAAAATTACCAGCTAGCATCATAATGGCAGGATCAAACTAACACATATCAATATAAATCTTAAATGTAAATGGACTAAGTGCCCCAATTAAAAGACACAGACTGGCAAATTGGATAGAGTCAAGACACATCGGTGGGCTGTATTCTAGAGACCCATCCCACGTGCAAAGACACACATAGGCTCAAAATAAAAGGATGGAGGACTATTTACCAAGCAAATGGAAAGCAAAAAATAGCAGGGGTTGTAGTTCTAGTACCCGATAAAACAGACTTTAAACCAACAAAGATCAAAAGAGACAAAGAAGGCCATTATATAATGGTAAAGGGATCAATGCAACAAGAAGAGCTAACTATCCTAAATATATATCCACGTAATACAGGAGCACCCCGATTCATAAAGGAGGTTCTTGGAGACCTACAAATAGACTCCCACACAATAATAGTGGGAGACTTTAACACCCCACTGTCAATATTAGACAGATCAATGAGATAGAAAATTGACAAGGATATCCAGGACTTGAATTCAACTCTGGACCAAGTGGAACTAATTGATATCTAAAGAACTCTCCAGCCCAAATCAACAGAATATGCATTGTTCTCAGTACCACATCGCACACCTATTGCAAAACTGACCACATAATCAGAAGTAAAACACTCCTCAGCAAATACAGAAGAATGGAAACCATAACAAACAGTCTCTCAGACCACAGCACAATCAAATTAGAACTCAGGATGAACAAACTCACTCAAAACTGCACAACTACATGGATACTGAACCGGCTCCTGAATGACTACTGGGTGAACAACAAAATGAAGGCAAAAATAAAGATGTTCTTTCAAACCAATGAGAACAAAGACACAACATTACAGAATCTCTAGGACATATTTAAACCAATGTGTAGAGGGAAATTTAGAGAACTAAATACCCACAAGAGAAAGCAAGATCGATCTAAAATCAACACCCTAACATCAGAATTAAAAGAACTAGAGAAGCAAGAGCAAACAAATTCAAAAGCTAGCAGAAGACAAGAAATAACTAAGATCAGAGCAGAACTGAAGGCGACAGAGACACAAAAACCCTTCAAAAAAATCAATGAATCCAGAAGCTGGTTTTTTGAAGAGATAAACAAAATAAATAGACCACTAGCCAGACTAACAAAGAAGAAAAGAGAGAAGAATAAAATAGAGGCAATAAAAAATGATAAAGGGGATTTCACCACCAATCTGACAGAAATACAAACTACAGAGAATACTATAAACACCTCTATGCAAATAAACTAGAAAATCTAGAAGAAATGGAAAAACTCCTGGACACATACACCCTCCCAAGACTAAACCAGAAAGAAGTGGAATCCTTGAATAGACAAATAACAGGTTCTGAAATTGAGGCAATAATTAATAGCCTACCAACCAAAAAAGTCCAGGAGCAGTCAGATTCACAGCTGAATTCTACCAGAGGTACAAAGAGGAGCTGGTACCATTTCTTCTGAAACTATTCCAAAAAAAGAAAAAGAGGGAATCCTCTCTAACACATTTTATGAGGCCAGCACCATCCTGATATGAAAACCTGGCAGAGGCACAACAGAAAAAGAAAATTTCAGGCCAATATCCCTGATGAACATTGATGCAAAATTCCTCAATAAAATACTGGCAAACCAAATCCAGCAGCACATCAAAAACTTATCCACCACGATCGAATTGGCTTCAACCCTGAGATGCAAGGCTGGTTCAACATATGCAAATCAATGAACATAATCCATCACATAAACAGAACCAATGACAAAAAACACCTGATTATCTCCATAGACACAGAAAAGGCCTTCTGCAAAATTCAACAACCCCTCATGCTAAAAACTCTCAATAAACTAGGCATTGATGGAATGCCTCAAATATAAATAATAAGAGCTCATAAATAATAAGACATGTTTATGACAAACCCACAGGCAATATCATACTGAATGGGGAAAAACTGGAAGCATTCTCTTTGAAAACTGACAAAAGACAAGGTGCCCTCTCTTGCTACTCCTATTCAACATAGTATTGGAAGTTCTGGCTAGGGCAATCACGCAAGAGAAAGAAATAAGGGATATTCAATTAGGAAAAGAGGAAGTCAAATTGTCTCTGTTTGTAGATGACATTACTGTATATTTAGAAAATCCCATCATCTCAGCCCAAAATCTCCTTAAACTGATAAGCAACTTCAGCAGTCTCAGGATACAAAATCAATGTGCAAAATCACAAGCATTCCTGTACACCAATAGCAGATAATCAGAGAGCCAAATAATGAGTGAACTCCCGTTCACAATTGCTACAAAGAGAATAAAATACCTAGGAATACAACTTACAAGGAATGTGAAGGAACTCTTCAAGGAGAACTACAAATCTTTGCTCAAGGAAATAAGAGAGGACACAAACAAATGGAAAAACATTCCATGCTCATGGATAGGAAGAATCAATATGGTGAAAATGGCTATACTGTCCAAAGTAATTTATAGATTCAATGCTAGCCCCATCAAGCTACCAATGACTTTCTTCACAGAATCAGAAAAAAACGACTTTAAAGTTCATATGGAACCAAAAAGAGCCCACATAGCCAAGACAATCATAAGCAGAAAGAACAAAGCTGGAGGCATCACACTACCTGTCTTCAAACTATACTACAAGACTACAGTAACAAAAACAGTATGGTACTGGTACTAAAACAGATATATAGACCAATGGAACAGAACAGAGACCTCACAAATAATGCCACACATCTACAACCATCTGATCTTTGACAAACCTGATAAAAACAAGCAATGGCAAAAGATTTCATATTTAATAAATAGTGTTGGGAAAACTGGCTAGCCATATGTAGAAAGCTGAAACTGGATCCCTTCCTTACAAAAATTAACTCAAGATGGATTAAAGACTTAAATGTAAGACCTAAAGCCATAAAAACCCTAGTAGAAAACCTAGGCAGTTCCATTAGGGACACAGGGATGGGCAAAGACTTCATGACTGAAACACCAAAAGCAATGGCAACAAAAGACAAATGGGATCTAATTAAACTAAAGAGCTTCTGCACAGCAAAAGAAACTATCAATAGAGTGAACAGGCAACCTACAGAATGGGAGAAAATTTTTGCAATCTACCCATCTGACAAAGCGCTAATATCCAGAATCTACAGAGAACTTAAACAAATTTACAAGAAAAAAACTAACAAACCTATCAAAAAGTGGGCAAAGAATATGAACAGACACTTCTCAAAAGAAGACATTTATGCAGACAACAGACACATGAAAGAAAGTTCACCATCACTGGTCGTTAGAGAAATGCAAATCAAAACCACAATGAGATACCATCTCATGCCAGTTAAAATGGCAATCATTAAAAAGTCAGGAAACAACAAGTGCTGAAGAGGTTATGGAGAAATAGGAATGCTTTTACACTGTTGGTGGGAGTGTAAATTAGTTCAACCATTGTGGAAGACACCGTGGTGACTCCTCAAGGATCTAGAACTAGAAATACCATTTGACCCAGCCATCCCATTACTGGGTATATACACAAAGGATTATAAATCATTCTACTATAAAGACACATGCACACGTATGTTTATTGTGGCACTATTCACAATAGCAAAGACTTGGAACCAACCCAAATACCCATCAATGATGGACTGGACAAAGAAAATGTCACACATATACACCATGGAATACTATGCAGCCATAGAAAAGGATGAGTTTGTGTCCTTTGCAGAGACATGGATGATGTTGGAACCATCATTCTCAGCAAACTAACACAAGAACAGAAAACTAAACACCACATGTTCTCACACTGATAAGTGGGAGTTGAACAATGAGAACACAGGGACACAGGGAGCGGAACATCACACACTGGGGCCTGTTGGGAGTGGGGTGGGGGCTATGGGAGGGATAGCATTAGGAGAAGTATGTAATGTAGATGATGGGTTGATGGGTGCAACAAACCACTATGGCACATGTATAGCTATGTAACAAACCTGCACGTTCTGTCCATGTACCCCAGAACTTAAAGTATAATAAAAAACTTTTAAAAATACATAAATAAACAAATACAAAGGAGGTAAGAAATATTTTAAAAACTCTAAATCTGGTCACACAAAATATGGGATATTTGTATAATGGCAAATAATGCAGTCATTTAAAAGGATGTAATATTATGGAACACCCTCCTTAGTGTTGCTAAGTGAAGAAAAGCAAGATGCTTTGTGTGTGTGTGTTTGAAAACATATTTAAAGACATAAATATGACCATAAAGATATGGAATATTTCTTAAAGCATACCCAAGATACTAGCAATGTGGACAGGGGGAGGAGACCTACATTTCACTGTACATGTTTTTTATATATTTCAAACACTGTATAATGTGCATATATTACTATTCTATAATATCAAATAAACACCTACATAAATATTTTTTATTTTTATTTTTTTATTTTCAAAGACAAAGTCTTGCTATGTTTCCTGAACTAGAGTGCAGTCACCACCGGATTCACAGGAATGATCACAGCTTACTACAGACCCACACTCCTGGGCTCTACTGATCCTCCTGCCTCAGCAGTCCCCAGTCCTGTGGCTGAGACTACAGGTGCAAACCATCACGCCCAGGTTAGAAATCATTTTTATTCAGGATCAGGAAAGTTGGGGAGACTAATTTAATTATCATGTATAATGACAAATGTTAACCTTCACAGGACATCAAAGCAGAGAAGAGTAAAAACAAGCAATTTAACAACTTGTCCCATTTATTAAATAGTTGAGTCACTTTAGTTGATTTTTTTTTTTTAATTTTCAAGTCTCAGTACTACTTTTATTTTAGAGGAGAGCAAACTCTCCCTCCTTTCAACTACTTTATAATATTGTGAGGATGAATTAAGGAAGTAGATGGGAAAATTCATTACAAACTGGGATATGCGATACAAAATTAAGTCTGTATTATTGAGCCTGGATGTTTAATACTTTGATATTCTCTAAATGGAACCACATCAAATATTAACTACATTCTTTATTATTCCTCTTCAATACAACCTACATTTCAGTAATGAGTTTTCCTGAATCACAAATCTTAATATGAATCTGTCTAAAAAATTCCAGGGACATGTTACATTCATTTGACATTACAGCTCAACAGTGCTCTTGCACAACAACAATAAAAAAATGAGCTTTTCTTTCATTTGAATTTTGTAAAACACTCTGAGTGTTCCAGTTTAACTGGTGTATTTTCTTTTTCCTTGAATAGTATCTTCAGTTTTCTGACTCCAAGTTGTTAGAAATTGGTTTGTGGCAAGAATAGAAAAAAATCTGTTCGTTCTTATATGCCAAATCTAAAGTGCACAGACTTTGAGGGTGAGGACGAGGAGGTGATTATGGTGATGATGATGTGATACTACAAAGTATTTCCTTACACATGCTAGGAAAAGTGGCAAGTAAAGCTGACCTGAGATACCTTTAAATGCCTCCATTTCTTCCTTACTCTAGTGACACCAGGGAGGCTATCAACATCAAAAGAGGATAGGTTTTATACTCTCTTTCTAGACTGTCTGTTTCCCTCTCTCTGATGGTAGAGAACCTTTAAGGACTATTTTAAATGCAACTTCTTTCTAGAAGCCATTTCCAGTGACCTCAATCCCATGTGATTTAGACTTTCTCTGAATCACTACTGTATACTCTACCTGTCTTCTAATGTAGTCTGTGTTATAATGCACTGAGTTATATTTGATTCCCTCCTAGAGTGTATGCTCTGTGAGGACAAGTTTGTATGTTGTTCATCTTTATATCCTCAAAAGCATTCTATACTGAGTAGACATTCAACAAAATGTTAATTCATCAAATCATACAGGAAATAAAAATCCTCTCCGTTCAAATCTACTTCTATCGATGTGCTAAAAAAAATTCAGTCTCTAAGTGAAAAACAACCAACTACAAAAAATGTCAGATCAACAGAGGCACTGCTTTTATAAAGACCTTCTCTGCACAGGGAATTTATTTTCTGCAGCTGCCCTTTTAGTGAATTTTGTCAAAAAAAAAAAAAAAAGCACTGATTGTATAAACTAAGGCAAATTATTTTCTAAACCTTGCAATACATACAAATTAGCAGGTTATTTTCAAATAGCTAGCTTGCTTGGGTTCTTATTTGCACTTGTTTAAAAGTTCATCCTCCTGTATACGTGCATTTATTGAAAAATAAAATGCTCAAACAATGTCAGACAAACATAGACTAGTGATTTTTCTTTCAAATTTGAATCCCACTAGAATGGGAAAAATGCAGTGACATTAGTAACTAATGACTCAATCAAAAAATGATTTAAGGCAAATTAACAAAGATGAAAGTCAAATTTAGACTCGCTTAGTCTGTCTAGAAAAGTTGAAGAATGAAAGCCAGTAAGTGCTGAAATTCTGAAATATATTACACATTTAACTCATAATCTCTAGCTTTATTTTCAAAATCATTTCAGAGAATTATGTTAAAGTGCACCAAAACTTATAGACAATTTTTCTACTATAAAGACTGAGTCAATATTCATCAAGCTTCCATATTGAGCAACTCTAAAGAGGTATCTGTTGTATACCTGACTCTCAGGTATACCCAGTGAGTCACTAAATAGAATGCAGTGATTTGGGTCTAATCATGAGTCACTAAACAGAATTTATAAAGATGAATGGAGAACTGAAAAGATGAACTCCAACAAGCAGCTCCTACCACCTTACTTGGCTATGATTTTACTTCAAGCCTTAACTTTAACCTTTACTTTGCCAAACCTCATTCCTTCTATGCTTATCTTCACCATCCAAACTTGCCTGAGGGATGTATCTCCTTCATTACTAAATAAGAATTGTTAAAAAAAACAAAACAAAACAAAACAAACAACAACTCTAAGTAACTCCAGCACCAAAGCAATTTACTGTTAGGAGAAGGTGGAACTAGCTTCCAAGCACTCTGGCTTTCTAGGAGGCAGAAACAGATGATTTTTCCAGGATGAGACTGATTTGATGAATGACTCCATCCCTTTTTTTGCCTTGCTGTCACTGATGCTCAAGAGTTGGGTTTATGAGAAAGAGTACTTAAGTGGTCTAGCTTGTTGTCATATGCCCCTTCCCCATCAGAGGTCAAGGCAGCTTGATTGATGAAATTGATACAGTTAATAAAATTGTATCCCATCGATAACAGGGCCATAGGAGGTTCCCATTTGGAGGTGCAGGAAGGGAGGAGCCAGATGTTTACTTTCTCTCTGATGCAAGCCCTTCACCATTTATTTAAAATGTGGAGTCCTAACTAGGGAAAAGGAGTCAAGCTCGTGGGAGCAAAGAGAAAGCAAAGAGAGAAAGCACATGAGCTGAGTCTGCCTTTCTTCATGGTCCAAGACATGTAGCCCTCTTGCATCCAACCTATCACCAGGCACCTGCAAGCTGGCTCACTGCAACCTTGGCATTATCGATACGGCACCAGGCCCTCTTCAACAGACAGCATTGCTATTCTGTAAAATCTCCAGCAAGTCTTTGTTTCCTTGCAGTCAGCCTCTCTTCTGCTGATCCTGCCCGTTGAGAGAAGGCAATGTATTTTTTCTACTTTCTTTAATAAGTATGCCTTTCTCTACCTACAGTTGTCTTGATAAATTATTTTACCCCTGTGCCACCGGCCCAAATAGTCGTCGCACCCCCTTGACATAAAACTTCTTTTCATAGCCATGAAAAGCTCAAATTTGCAATAAAAGAAATTTTTGCACTTAAAGAAAAACACTGCAGAGTTTCAGGTCTCCCTGCCTTTGCTCATGTGACTCCCTCTGACTGGAACACCATTAATCTTCGCTGGGTGAAATTCCAGTCCTTCTTCCAAACCCATTTCAAACAGTACCTCGCCTGTAATGATTTTCCTGACCTCTCCATGAGGAATTAATCAATCCTGCTCCTGTATTTCCAAAGTGCATTCTCCATAACCCTATGGACTTGCCCCAGTGTTAACAGTTAATTATTTAAGTGCTGCTCTTTGTGATGAGATCCTGAAGGCACTGAAGCTAGGGATCTGGCTTCAGGAACACCTCCAATCCTGTGCTCCAACCTGACCAGCAAGTCCTCCACAAATGTCCTTTGAAGATGTTAATAAAATTTTTAGGGTGGTAAACTGAAAAGTTCCTTCCAGATATTCTCTGATTCTATTTTGTATATATGCTGGATATAATTACAAAATAAGCATAATTTTAACACCCCACTTACGAACCATAGGTCGTTTTGAGAGTTCAGTTGAGTTACTTTAACAGTTCCACATGGTGTCTATTATGATAGTTATTTTAAAAGGAACCAAAAATAATGTATCAAGAACTACAAATTCTCTAGGCTAGACTTTACAAAGAAGAAATTCAATAAACACTGTTTATACCTCCTACAAACTTAATATCTAACATGAATAATAATGACAAAGAGAGGCAATATGCAAAGGAAGAACATGTAATACTTTTAAAATTATTACATACTAATGGACACTTAAAAATAATTACATATTTATTTATTTATTTTTTTTGAGATGGAGTTTCACTCTTGTTGCCCTGGCTGGAGTGCAACGTTGCAATCTCAGCTCACTACAGTCTCCACTTCCTGGGATCAAGCAATTCTCCTGGCTCAGCCTCCTGAGTAGCTGAAATTACAGATGTCCGCCACCATGCCCGACTAACTTTTTGTATTTTTAATAGAGACAGGGTTTCACCATAATGGCCAGGCTGGTCTTGTACTCCTGGTGATCCACCCACCTCGGCCTCCCAAAGTGCTAGGATTACAGTTGTGAGCCACTGTGCCTGGCCATATGTTTATTTTTAGTTTTAGTTATTAAAATAATTTAACTTTTAAATTATTATGTACATACTAATGGACATATAATAATTTTTTAAAATGAGGAAGTGAAGTAAATTACTTGTATGTCCAAGAAGTAATATATGAACATCCATGAGTACAGGAGAAAACATATTAATTTAAAAGATGAATTTGTATCAAATAAAGTAATGCAAATATCCACTTTCCTGTCTAAGATAAACTAGAAAGTGTTTACTTCTTCAGAATTCTTACCAATGCAAATTACCCCATATATTTAGTTCTTAAATTTTTCCATTCTTTAAAAAAATTATTTAACATTTATTCAGCCTGATTTATCTCCCCAATGACATTTTAAACTCTGAAGACAAGAGATATCCTTTTACTTCCTTGATATGCTGGAAAATGTACCACATAATTCCATAAACTTAAAATGCTCATTAAATGTGTTGGGAGGAAACCACTTTCACTGTCTTTATATTTCTCAAGTTTTAGGGAATAAGTTAGTAAAATCTTTTGGTTAAAGTCTTCAGGTTCTTGTATTTAGCTTTGACTCTACATTAAGGTTGACTTTTTCCTCACTCTGAGGAAGATATAAGGTTATTGATATTAATTTTTACATTAATATGGAAAGCATACTTGGGTAAAATAATCAATCTCCTAAAGAAATTTTATTAATTTAACAATATGAATGTTCTAAATGGATATAAATCCAGAGGTCCTCTAAAGAAGACAGGGTTACCGCTGTCTTATTTCCTCAAAGCATAAACATTATGAATTAACGTTATGAATATTATCAATGCTCGCTTTGAACATCACCTCCAAGTATTCTGCATTGCACTAAAAATCCTGTTTTTGGAGGACACTCACTTTAAATTATCTTCAAGGCATGCTACTAAAAAAAATAATAATAAAATAAAATTTAAATAGCAGTAACAGAATCGGCAAAGCCAACAGGATTACTGAAAAGATGATCTTGGGAGACCATCTTTCTAGCTCATTTCAGCTTAGTAGCAGACTAGACTTTGAATGGTTCTTGTATGTTTCAGCAATTCTGCCAACAAACATTGAAAGAGAAAAAAAAAATTTTCTCCTGACAAGCACAGACTTTTGACACTACATTCTTACTTGTACATGTATGGTTTAAATTCACTGCAGTTACTCACGATCTATTCAATCTCTTAATTCTCAAATGAACCTGTGATGTTTGGGTATGAATCACTTTCATACCTGCTTTGAAGTGGCCAGAAATTCAATTAGTCATGGGTTTTATTTCATTTCAGTCAGACAGTACTAGTACTATACTTGAGTTACAATAATTTCCTCTTAGCGCTGAGAAGAAATTTGTGTTTAGTTTTAGCACAAGCTGTCAAAAATTAAACAAATCCAATACAGATAAATAGGGGGTACATATTAATTTAATTCTAAAGAGAATAAAAGTTTTGTGGCCAAAGCAAATTCAAAAAGTTAAGCACACTTTTCTATGTTGCCTGAGTCTCAAGACATCACAGGCAATAATTTTTTTTCTCTTACCGTTTAGATATTTGCTAGCCCTGTTGAGAACCTGTTAGAAGAAAAACAACATATTAAGCCTAAGTCCAGATCAGGAAGGATTGTAGAAGATATGAAATGCATGCGAGATTTCTGACTTTCAGTTTATTCACAAAATCAGGGCCATGGAAATGGTCAAAAATTTCATGAAAACATTTACAAAGCTTGTAATAATAAGTACTTTATTAAGATATTTACTTTTTTTTTTTTTTTTTTTTTTGAGACGGAGTCTCGCTCTGTCGCCCAGGCTGGAGTGCAGTGGCTGGATCTCAGCTCACTGCAAGCTCCGCCTCCCGGGTTCACGCCATTCTCCGGCCTCAGCCTCCCAAGTAGCTGGGACTACAGGCGCCCGCCACCTCGCCTGGCTAGTTTTTTGTATTTCTTAATAGAGACGGGGTTTCACCCTGTTAGCCAGGATGGTCTCGATCTCCTGACCTCGTGATCCGCCCGTCTCGGCCTCCCAAAGTGCTGGGATTACAGGCTTGAGCCACCGCGCCCGGCCAGTTATTAAGATATTTAACAAATCCTGGTAAAAATTTTTTTCACATTGTGCTTTACTCAGTATTTTTATGTACATGCTCTCATTTGAACTTGAAGAAAGCGTGTGTGTGTGTGTCATTACTTCCATTCACGGCCGGCTTCCTGGGCAAGTTACCTATGCAGTGGCTCAGAGGTACCTATGCAGTGGCTCAGAGTCCAAGCTCAGAAGGGCCCCAGACTTGCATTAATGCTCTGATGTTGATGTCTTAGACTTTGTAATACTGTTTGAATAATGGGCCCCATATTTTCATTTTGCACTGAACCTTATAACTTAGGTAGCTACTGTCAATTGCAAGCAGAATCAGTTACCTATTTTTCAGGGTTCAGTGCAAAATGAAACTACAGGGCCCTTTATTCAAAGGACCAGAAGGAGAGGATCATATTCAAACTCATGGAATCAATTAATTGAACTGTCTAGAGAAGAAAAAAAAAAGATAGGTATTACTGGGTCTTGAATAACACTGTGGAAATAGATGTAATTTGGGTGACAAAGGGGAGGGGAACAGACTAATTCCAGGTAGGGAGGCCTATGCTTTGTCTCTGTAAGGGTACTAACTTTATAGTAGGGGACTAGAGTCCATCCACAGTCAGGTCTATCTGTACCTGATAAAATCCTGACAAAAATCTCTCACGAAAATTTTAAAAGAAAAAGCACGAATTGGAACTAAGTCAGTCGTACCACGATAAGAGACCTATAGCCAATCAGATGCCATATCCTATTGTTAACAGCCAACCCTCCTTTGATTCACAGGCTCAGGGGCTGTGTCCTCAGTTTAGGGAAACTGTCTCTGTTGTTTCTGACACTGTTGAAACCAAGATACTCTATGTATTTGCAAGGACCATGCACAACACATGGTCCTTGAAATCTGGCCTTCCAGAGTATTCCAGGCTCTCCCCCAACTATCATTCCTTATTGCATTCTTCCATTCATCTGTTTCTTTGGGTCACATATAGTTTGGAATTGAAATGCTCTAGATTAGGGGCTAGCAAACTATGGTTCAAGGGTGAGATCCAGTCCAGGACCTGTTCTTGTATAGTCCTCAAGGTAAGAATAGTGTTGATATCTTTAAAGTGTTGCAAACAAAACAATATAAACAGTAAAAAAAGAATATGCAACAAAGAGAATGCTGCCAATATGTGTGGCCTGCAAATCCTACAATAGTAACTATCTTGACTTTTATAAAAAATGTTTGACCATGGTCTAAGTAAACTCAATCATTTTCAGACACGTTATATTTCTTCAGAGTCTTTTTCTGACCAAGAATAGTTATTAGGGGGACCTTAAAGGTAGCATTATCAAAATTTTAAGAGCTAGACTCACCATTAACAGGGCATGGTAGGCCTTAAAAACTCTGACAAGTTGGTTGCTTTGGTTTTGGAGGGCACAGACTACGTTAACCTCACCACAGAGCAAGATTCAATTCAAACTTGCACTCCTCTGTGACCTTGATTCAACCTTGGCAGACTCTGTCGAGTGTTAGTCTCCATTGGAGCCAACTGTAAACAAAAGACTTGGTAGAACCCTCTGACTTAGTCCTATCTTCTCCCTTCTTCCTCTTTCTCTCCACAGGCAGTCTATTCTTGATGACCAAAAATAAGCACACTTTCTCATCACCCACCTCTGGTTTTTTTTCTTCTTTTTTTTCTTTTTCTTTTCTTTTTTTTTTTTTTTTTTTTTGAGATGGAGTCTTGTTCTGTCAACCAGGCTGCAGTGCAGTGGCATGATCTTGGCTCACTGCAATCTCCGCCTTCTAGGTTCAAGTGATCCTCCTGCCTCAGCTTCCCATGTAGCTGAGATTACAGCCGTGCACCACCACATCTGGCTAATTTTTGTGTTTTTAGTAGAGACAGGGTTTCACCATATTGGCGAGGCTGATCTCTAACTCCTGACCTCAGGTGATCTACCCACCTCAGCCTCTCAAAGTGATGGGATTACAGGCGTGAGCCAACGCACCCGGCCCACTCACCACTTCTATAGAACTTTTGCTACAGGCTGTAAGTCTTCACCACACTGTGAGCCTTCGAGAAATGCAATCAGTGAAATTCCATGTCCCACACCCTAGATTCTGAGTCAGCCTAGATGAATACAGTACAAACTTCCATGCTGGCAGCCGTAGTTCCTTTTTGCGCTTACCTGCTTAGTGGCAATTTTTTTCCCAGGTGCAGAAGAAACTCATCAAACTCCTTACCCTGGCCATCAGCAAACCTTCTGCAGCTGCTTTCGTCACTAACGGATGGGTTCTGGGCTATGGGTTGTCTGTGTCCGCAGCCAAACCATCTTGGCCTGCCCCAACATTTTGGTGTAGAATATTAGAAAAATTGGCCCACAATATTGCAGCTAAAAAAGACTAGCTGGAAACATGCCTATTTTCATCAGAGAATAGACTTTCACTCCAGTGCAAATAGATTTTTAAAATTATTTACTTCAATAAAAACCTGCATTAATTTTTTTCTGTCCTATTACATTTAAGGTATAGATAGAAAAGCAAAGTAGAGATGTGGGCAATTTACATTTGGATAGATAATGTAACTGAAAAGAGTCACGAAGGGAAATATGAACTATTAAGTAAAATGCTCTTAATATATTTTCTTTGTCCTTTCAAACTTCACTGAACCAAATGTTCCTTCTTTCTCTTTCTTTTTTTCCTGACACTTAGGATGTTTTGTGCAAGAATAATTTACTGAGAGATAAACTTGTGTGAGTTCTTCCACTTTTCCTTTCCCTCACTGCAAGGTAGAAGACATGTCTTAATCACAGATGTTTATACAGTAGAAAACAGAAGCCACTTACAGCTAACATCTTTTTCCAGTGTTTTATAAAAACTTTAAAACAATTATGTTAGTGAGTGCCTTCAAGGGCAAGAAGAGAAAAGAAGTTTTCCAAAGGCTAAAGACATTACAGGTTGTGGAAGTAAGAAAATAAGCCAGAGAGAATGGGATCCTTTAGACCTTGGTATCAATATTTCAGGGAGTAGGTAAGAGCTGACTGAAAGGAGATGGTTTTCTGGCGTTTCTAAGGATGTGGGAGTCTAGGTACAAAGATTTTTATTTTCCTAGTAATTGTCTTTTCTCCAAACAGAGCATCAAAGCAGCAAAGGTATGTCCAAAGGTATCATGGAGACTGGTACAAAGGGCATCTCTATCAATGCTGTGGATGGATCATCAATGACCAACAATCTTATGGATGGGCTGAATTCCATAAGCCTGAAGAATCTCTAGGAATATTGTACAGCTGTAGACAAAACAACCCCAGTAATGGTTTGTATCACTTTTTCTGCCAGCTGATAGTATGGAACCCTCTAGTCAGAATGATTTTGAATTAAGAACAATGAATAGACTTTCTTCAACATCTAACTTTGTAGACTACATTCTGAGCTGGTTATGACTTTCCATTTATAGATGATCAGAATGAATAAGTAAGGCTCTTGGAACGATAAGGTTAATAACCCTTGTACACAGAAACCTCCTTCATGTTTCCATTGACTTTGGACTTTATTGTCAGTGATGGTTCATCCAGAAAGCTGCACTTTGGAGCCTTGTTCTTCCATGACCCTTTCCTGTCAACCTCACAGCATTACTACTCCAGGCTGCAAAATCTTCTACATGAGGGATATATTGGAGAGAAGAGGGAAACAGCCTCCATCTGAATTGATGTTGTAGGTTGTGTAAAGGGAATGGGTTTCCCTTTTTCACACACCAGAATCAAAGAACTTCAGCCTGCATGGTTATAAAGTCTTTGCATTTTTGGTTAGCTGATGCTTCCAGCCCATCTAAGGTTTCACTTCATCTAAATGCTGAATAGAGAAACAAGCCTTGGCTGGAGAAGTCCATCTGAGGTCACCCTGCCTATCTCCCTGCCTCCAGGCATATTAGTACCTAGACCTTGCAACTCACGAAAGTACTTTCTATTTTTAAACAGCTCCAAGAAACAGCATTATGTAACTTTACTTTGGTAACCCAGTTTAGTGTTTACCAAGCTGTCCTTATATCTAGAGTTAACAAAATCTAAAATAATAAGAATAATTAGAATAAAATTAAGTAAACAAAACAAATTGTTCTAACTTAAGCTCTGTTTTCTTTGTTGTTTTGTACTCTCACTCAAGTAGACAGCATATATTAAAAGTGTCCATTAGTCACCTTTAGACAGCTCATTCATGCATATATTCATTAATTTATTCACATTAACTCTATGTGTTCTAACATAACTTTCTGAAATTTTCTTTTGTATTCATTTTGTTTATTGTTCATTCTGTGTTCTCCTACTCCCATCCCTACCTCCACTGAATGGAAAGTCCCAGAAGACAGGGACATTATCAGCTTAGTTCATGGCTCTGTATCATATTGCCATTTATCAGTAGGGTTATGGCAGGTCTAAGGACCAAATATTTTTAAATGAGAGAAGAAATTGAATGGCAAGTTGATAAATGTTGCAAGAATGATTAAGCATCTACTTCATACAAAGCATTTTTGGAGTACAAAGATGGGCTGCTGCAGCATCCCTAGGCAGAGGACATGTGCCAAAAGTTAAAGCATAATTTGATATGTTCTAATCGAGACATATGTAAGGAGTTCACAAAAGATAAAATTGCAATAAATCTGTCTTGTTTAATTAATACTACTTTTCTCATAACATTGCTTTGAAACTCAGTCTCAACTTTTGCTTTGACACTCTGTCCCAATGTTTGTCAGTGAACCTGCCAATATAAGCCCCCAATCTATTAAGGAGCGACATGTTTCGACTTTGGGTACATAGTTTGTGGCATGATTTCTGTGAAGGTTGTTCAGAAAGAAGAGGTTTCAACTGGGGCAGTGTGTACTAAGTCATCATCCCCTTTGAAAAGAGAAATGTATAGCTTGTCTACCAAACTACCAGGAAACCCACACCCCAGGAATGCCCCATGGGGTTTTTACTTCAAAATGATTCATAACACCTGAAGTATATTTCATAAATCAGCCAATCCACAATTTAATTAAATGTTTATAAGCTCTATCTAGACCCTATTTAACTTTAAAAAGCTATATACTCCAAAATAATTTAGAACTTAAGTTCCAGGGTGGACTGCTAATATTTTCTAGAATTGATAATACATTTTATAGCAGCTTGTACACTGGATAATCATATTAGGACACTGATGGGTTAAAAGAGGTTAGCATGTTATGCACACTGGAGCTATCTATGATAGTTGTTGCTTGGTTGGTATGACAGTAGCCCTAGTGAAAACTCACACCAATTTAAGGAAATGTTCAACATTCTCCCCAGGGGTGTATGAATGAGACATTCTAAAACATGGAAACTGTCAAGTTGCTTGTTGAGCATTCTGGTCACAGAGAGGCCCGGGCTATAGTCAGCATCGTGTTTCCACTAGAAGGATAAATCAATGATAGAATGTGAGTGCATATGCATCCCCCTAGAAAAGCAGAGGAACAGTGAAGGAAGCTAATCGCTTTTAATCTCTCTCTTACAGGAGGTTTTGTTTTAAGTCCCATTCCTTTACATTATTTTTCTAAAGTAAAACCTTAGAGTAGGCTTCTGATTCTTGCATTTTGAGTGGACCATTTCATTCACCACTTGTTTGAACATGTGCAAATAACAAAATAAGGAGGTATTTGCATTCTGACCCTGGATGTTTTCAAGTGGCCAGGAAAATAAATATCTTGCATGGCACTATGAAAAGTACAGAAACTATCCTCCCGTTTCTTTTGCACTTTATCAATGGCTACTATTTAGCTGTTATGCTGTATGGTTATACGGACTTTCTGATAGTTTCTCTTTTTTGATATATGAATTCATGATTCAGATGCATTTAGGGTCACTGCATATCCCATCTCCTTTATCAAATGGTTTTCATGGACCAAGGCTATAAAGAGGAGATTTTTTAAAAGCATTTTTTTTTTTTTGGTCAAAAACATTTTCTTCTATTGATTTTTTTTTTCTTGCCCTGGCAAAAGAAATTTATCACATGTTTGACTCATTTATAGCTTATTAACATGGTGTGCCACATAAAAATGATTTAAGGTTTCCACTTTATTTCAAACATTCTTTAACCCTGTTTCTAAAATATATCTATATGTAGTCCATTTCTTTATTCTAACTTTCCTCTTTCTTGGCCTCACTCCACAAACATCTGGACTCTTCAGGCCTCTTGGGCATTTCTCTTAGGAATCCTTCTGCCCTCTAAATTAAGTCATTATCCAAATTCTTGTCCCTTAATGCCCAAATGCACAACTGACTTCATAGGCATCATCTGTGGTTCTCACCTGGAATTTGTAAATCAGTGGGTTTGAGTAAGAACTTTGGAAACTTAATTGACATAGGTTCTACATGAGATAGAAAAACACAGCCAAATTGGGAACCACTGCTTTTTTTTTTTCTTGCAATCTTACTTGTTATCACAGTTTTCTTACAAATGACTTTCTTATTTTAGATTCCCAAAAGCACGCCTTCAAGCCTGGTTGCTCATCTAAGTTGCAACCTTCATTTCCAAGAGTGTGCTGGACCCATTCATATGACTATGCTACAACCCGTCAAAATAGCGTATTATGTACATGTTGTATATCAGATACTGTTCTACCCAGTTTACATGCATCACCTCATTTAATCATTATAATGACTCCACGAGGTAGATGTCATTAGTTAATCGGGAAACACTAACTCAGAGAGGCTGCCTGATTTATCCTGCATTATACAATACACGAAGCCAGCTGACATCACGAATTTTTGTTTTTCCATTAAGCAATACCATTATCAGATACAAATATAAAACTAATTCTGGGTTTTCCTCTTCTTCAAATTTGGCTCTTTTTCTAAATTCCATTTTTCTGTGCATACTCTTACAAGTTTTACAAGGTATGCTAGAAACACTATTATGGGCTAATAATCATGGTGTTAGCTCATGTAATCCTTCCAATAATATTATGAGCTAAATAATATTATCACAGATGAGAAAATTAGACTCAAAGAGGTTATGTATCATTTCTGATGCAATGAAGTAGGCTCTGGCTGGCAGAGCTGGGCTTTGCCTGAACTCTCAGCTAGTTTTATTCAATGATAATGTACACATAATAGAAACTAAGGGTTCTTCTAGTTATCCAATACAATAATGAGCAGGACCACAGAATGCAGTGCCGAGGGTACTGCTATGGTCTAAATGTTTGTGTCTCTTCAAAATGTATTCGTTGAAAACCTAGCCTCCAAGATAATGGTATTGAGATGTGGTACCTTTGGGAGGGTATGGGTCATGAGAATAGAGCCCTCATAAATGAGTTAGCCCTAAAAGAGAGGCCTGAGAAGGGTCTTTCCATTCACCAGGCACTGAATCTGCTGGTGCCTTGTCTTGGATTTCTAGCCTCCAAAACTGTGAGAAATAAATTTCTGCTGTTTATAAGCCTCCCATTTATAATATTTTGTTATAAAATCCTGGAAAGGCTAAGACAGAAAATTGGTACTGAGAATGGAGTGCTGTTGCAGCAAATATCTTAGAATGTAAACGTGGTTTTGGAACTGTGTAATGAGTAGATGCTGAAAGAGTTTTGAGGTGCATGCTAGAAAAACCCTGCATTACCAAGAACAGGCTACTAAGGGCTATTCTGGTGAAAGCTCAGAAGGAGAGGAGGACAGTTGTACAGAAAACTTCTTTTTAGAGATTACCTAGGTAAACAAACAGAATGTTGGTAGAAACACAGACAGTAAAACCATTCTGATGAGGTCTCAGGTAGAAATCAAGAACATGTTATTACGCAACGGAGGAAACGCCATCCCTGTTATAAAGTGGCAAAAAACATGGCTTGATTATGTTTATGTTCTAGTGTTTTGGGGAAGGTAGAGCTTTTCAGAGATGAAACTGAATATTTAACTGGGGAAATATCTAAGAAAAGCTTTGAAAGTTTGGCTTGGCTCCTTTGGACTGCTCATAGTAAAATGTGAGAAGAGAGAAATGACTTAAAGATGGAATTGTTAATCAGAAGGGAGTAGAACTTAAAGACTCAGAACATTCTCATTTTATCCATATTGAAAAGAATGACAGCACGTGTTCAAGAGAGAATATAAGGGTTGTGGCCAAACAACCATCTGAGAAGGAGATAATAGGCCATCTAAACAGAAGTAAGTACCTATGGTCCAAGACAATAGAAGATTGACCCATTAAGGAATTCAAAATTCATTAGAGCTGCCCCTCCCATCACAGGTCCAAAGTGCAAGAGTCTCAGTGGGTGAAGGGCCACTGCAGAGAACCCCCATTAGGAAAATACCCAGCAAGAACATGTGGGTGTGGCCACCCCCAAAACCCCAGACCAGCAACACATGTGGTTGTGACCACCACCCAAAACCCCAGACCCCCACTCCAGGCACTAATTGTACGCCCAATACTATGCTACAAAGTGGGAAATGGAGGAAAGGTCATCCTTGTTATAATGTGGGTAGCACAGTATCTGGCCTACAATTAGAGCCTGGAGTGATCTTGGGGCATGGCCAGTGCACAGAGTCTGGAGGAGGCGGGGCCATCACAGAAGACCACTTTAAGGGGAGGGCCCAGGCAGAGTTGCCACAGGGGTGGGTCATTCAAAGCCATGGGAGCAGGACCAATGGGACCCTTGGAGGGTCTTGGCTAATCTGTGGGGCCACATTCCCAGTGTGCCCTTCCACATCACTGTATCCAGAAAGTGGCACTGCATGCCACATGGGCCTAGAGAGTGGAGCATCAAGCCAAAGAAAATTATTCTCTAGCCTTGAAGTTTAATATATTTTATCCCATTAGGTTTTTGACTTGCTTGGGATCTGCCACTCCTTTCTTCTTTCCCATTTGCTCTTTTGGAATGGAAATGTCTCTCCTATGCCTGTTCCATCATTGTATAGTGAAAGCACATAACTTGTCTTGGTTTTATAGGCTCACAGTTGGACAGCAATTTGCCTTAGAACGTATAGTAACTTGAGTCTCATCCATATCTGACTTAGGTGATATTTATATGAAACATTTATGCTTTAGACTTTTGAGTTGATGTTGGAATGAATTAACGCTTTGGGGGTTACTGGGCTTAATTGAAATAAAATGGAAATATTTTTCATGTGAGAATAACATAAATTTAGAAGGAGGACGCCCAAATGCTATGGTCTGAATGATTATGTCTTCCCAAAATTCCTCTGTTGAAATTTTAGCCCCCAAGATGACAGTAGTAGGAGGTAAGAGCTTTGGGACGGTATTAAGTCATGAGGGCAGAGCCACCATGAATAAGATTAATGTCTTTTAAAGAAGACACAGAGTGGCCTTGTCCTTTCTACCATATGAAGACACAGCATAAAGACAGCTGTATATGAACCAGGAAGCAGACCCTCACCAGACACCAAATCCACCAGTTGCTTGACCTTGGACTTCACAGCCTGCAGACCTGTGTGCAATAAAATGTTTGTTGTTTATAAGAATGTATATGGGCATGTTCTATGATATTTTGTTATAACAGCCCAGACAGACTAAGACAGGAACCCTACCTAACTGTGAAGGAAAAGTGTTCAAAATAGTCTAATGCTTTAAAACATGAATCTGTCCACTTTTTAGGAAACCATGTCACCCTGGGGAATTAAAATATAGCATAAAGATCACATATGTTGCAAGTAAAGCTTGGAGTCACAAAGAAAACGAGCACTTACAATTTCTCAGCAAATCAAATTTACTTCTGCAGAAGGGTGCTTCTCACAGGTCTGGCTGCCACAAGAGCACACTGAACAAAGGAGGGAAGGGATTTTTATCCTTAATGCAGGAATGCATTTTTTAAGTTACTGGCAGGAAGGACAATTTTGGCGGGAAGGGCCATTGCGATGGGAGGGGTAATTTACAGAGTGGGTAGCAGATGTGGGCTCTGTAGATAAGAACTGGAGGGAGAGTTGTTTATTGAAACCAAGACAGGGAGGCACAGAGAGCAAGGAAGTTTGGCCTTGAAAGTAGAGAACAAAGAACAAGGAAACTAAACAAGCTAAACTTTTGAAGAGGAACTTCTTCTTGTATCTGACACATAGCTTATTAGAACCCAAGAATGTGTGATGACTGAGGACTAGAAAATGAGCTGGAGAAATTGTTCATGCTTAACATTTCCTATTGTAATTATATAAGTAGTGACATAATCATTGCCATAGTTTCCAAATAGAATTGTCAAGAATGATACAAAATAAATAGTATTATCATAGCAGCCACTAATAATGACAGTTGGAATATTTTAATGAAGTTCCTGACTCTGTTTGTGTTTGACTAGAAGAAAAAAATTGATGGAGATTAAGAGGTGATTATAGGTTATTTAGAAGGTGAATAAATTAGTAATAGAAATAATTTGTTCATAATGGTAGACTAAGGCTCATCCACATGTTCACTATGGAAAGAAATCAGGCTATTTTAAAAAGTGTTTTCAGGTACTAATTTTTCAAATGACTTTAAATTCTAAGCCATTGGTCAAATTGTCCGATACTTGGAATCTGACATTCTAAGACAAACATTTATTTATTTTTTACTTAAAAAATCCCATGTTTACTTTTGTATAAATCTGGAATTATTCCAAAGTGTTTTTTTTAAAAATAGAAAGTCTCATGTTTGGGACTATTGGTTGATTATCATCATCTGTAAAAAGACAAGGTGAAGTAAGAAGAACCTTTTCTTCATTCTTCCTATTTTTACACAAATCTTGAAATGGTATATTCCTGGGGAAATGGAATTTTTAAATCTCTGTAAACATAATCATTTAGTTTCATCCTTGATAATATTCTGGAATCTACTGATATTTTAAGCTGGTCAAGGGTTTTGTTGGTCAAGGGTGGAAGGAACTGACTTTGTTTAAAGAATAGGTAGGAGTAAAAGACACATGAAATTCTTCAAAAACAAGGAAAAGAATGTGTATCTGCTATATATATATGTGCAGAATGTTCACTACCATATTAAAATAACCTATGAGAAAAGGAAAAAAAAGAAAATAAACACTAATAGTATTTGTTAATAGGTTGTGCCTTTCGTAAGGATAGAGGCCATGACTTATTTTTCTTTGCATTCTCAGCAGGCAGCTGTACTTGGCAAATAAATACTAGATGGCCAAATATAGGTAAAATATTATTTTAAATATTGTTTTTATATTTTTAACTCAAAATTTATATAGGATGTTTTAATATTGTTATGTGAGAACAACTAACTATAACAAAGAATATTTAAAATACATATTTCCTATGGGTTTAGTGTTACTAACATCAATCACCCAGTGAGGGGGCTTTTATTAGACACTTTGTCAGATGAAGGAGGAACAGAGAGATTTGGTAATTTAGTAAAACCCCACATGTAGTAACCGGAAAAACATGGGATGCCTCCTTTTAAAACTGCACTCTGCAAATTTGATTTCCAAGCAATTTTAATAGTTTTTTTGAAAAGACCCTTTCTCTGTTATCCCTGGCATCCTGGGGTCATATTGCTCAGTCTGAAGATTCCTCTAGTGACACACAAAGGAGAAAGAAATCCAAGCAAACTGTCATTGCTGGAGCCTTGTTACTGAAATTTCCAGTTGCACACTTCTCTTTGTCTGTCTCTCAGCACAACTTGCATCCTCCAACAACACTTTCTTCTTTACCCCCCACCTTTTAATGTGCCTGCCAACCCCCATCCTTAAACCCAAAAATGGCCTGAACTTATCATTTCCATTCACTAAACAAATACATACCAAAAATGTACTGAGCTCCCCAAATGAATCTTCTTTGGCTAGGACAGAATCAGGATAGGAGCATCATATTTTTCTCTACAGCCAAGGAGAAAGAGTTACTGCATCATCCCAGGCCAGAAGAGAGACAGATAGCCTCTACCCAACAGTACCAAAACCATCCTGCCTGTTCCGAGATTAGACACAAAGGAATATGATACTACAGTTTCTAGTCAATGTGATTCAACCAACCACATTCTGAAACCAAGTCCTGCTCACTTTTCTAATGTTCAAGAACAAAGCCTGCTGAGGTGTATGAAGTAAATAGGAGAGCTCCTAAAGGCAGCATCTATCACTTTTTCTTACAAATCAGTTTGCTGCTCTGACATCAGTTCAGAATAATGTGCAGTTTGACCCTTAGAAATATTCCACAACAGATGCCAGCATGCCTCTCTTTGAAATAAATGAGTCAGGGTCATGGATGTTCCCCTAACTTTTAGTATAAAAGATCTATGAGAAAGTTAGAAATTGGAACTTCCTATAACATATATAGATATCTGCATGCTTTATATGCCAGTGTATCTGTAGAAATTACCTCCCACTCCCAGCATCATAGAGACCTTGTCACAAATGGTATTGCTTGACTTTCTCAAGGCAAAATATATTCCTGTTTCCATCTGTTCTGTTACTCTTCCCTCTGACTTGTCCTAAGTTTCTTAAGCTACAATTATCTTCCCTAATTGCCTTGAAAGTAACAGGAGAAAGGTCAATTAGCACTGTCTGTACAAGACAGCAAAGTGTTGTTTGGTTTCTATTCTCTGCATCCTCTTTTGATTTTCTAAATTTGTTTTGAGACTTAGCAGAGAACTAACTGATCACCTGGGCACAATTAGAACAATCTAATCAAATAATGAAGTGATCAGTTTTGTCTTATTTCACAAGAGCCACTTACTACCTGGGCAAAATATAATTGAGCATATTGCTAAATTTATCTAGCCCCCCCTTTTTTCTAAGTGTTTCCATTATTGTCATGGCTTGATTGTCCTAATCTGAACAATACAAAATATTATCTTCCTATTGAAAACTGGCTCAGCAAGAATTCAAAGCAGGAATTCATAGGGACTCTGCCCACCCGATGCTTGGTACAATAGTTAACCTCCTATGTCTATAAAGGCCATGAATATATGAGAAAGGAGAGTGGGGGTGCTGAAAAAATACACTGGGAGCTGCCAAGTGCTCCTGGATAACAAGAGGAAGTGATGTAGACAGACGTTAATACAAAGTAACATAATCAAATCCAATTTGATGCCTGATACTTCATAGAAAGTATAACAGATGGACCCAGGCCCACAAAGGGGGCCTCAGAAGTATTAAGACTTGGGTGGGCTTCTCATATTGAGGTGTGCCACCTTCCAGAATGCAATGAATGTCTGTTGGACTGAATCAAAATTCCTGCACTCAATTATCTTCGGTTTCTATACATCCGGCTTCAAGCATATGTCTCCCTACCTTTTATTTGCTTGAGTTTAGTTTAGTTTTGTTTTTGCGAGTAGAGTTATTAAAACGTAGATCAGAAGAATGCCTCCGCCTCAGTGCATGTATATTTGATAGTGTTTTCATGATTTTTCTTATTGATATGGTGAGATCTTACAGCATGGAGAAGAATGCAGATGGGTAGATGAATTAATGACATGTTGAATGAATTTATTGAAGTGTAGGAGAAGCAAAATTTTACTTCTACCCTCTTAGGGTTTTTGGGTGGGCCTAACAATGAAACTGACATAATACAGATTAACAGGAAAAAAGCATGCAAATATAACATAAGCTTTATGTGACACAGAAGCCCTCATAAGGAAATGAAGATTCAAAGAAGTTGTACAATCTGAATTCTTTTGTATTAGGTTGAACAAAGAGGTAATTGTGGAAAAGTAACTAAATTATGTGAAGAGGCTAAAAAAAGATGAGAATTACTTGGGCAAGGTCTGTTTGTACAGAATTCTCTCATCTATGACTCTTTTTTGAAGAATATTTCTTTTCTCCCAGTAGAGGGAGGGCATCTTTCACATGAGTTTTTATCTCCTGTTTTCAGATGGAAATAAGAGGGTAGATGAGAATGACTTTATTGCATCTGCTGTTTTTCAAGTGCCTTTAGCTCAAATTAATTCTTATGTCAAAGGGGCACAGTGTGTAGGGCGGCATCTTCTGCCATCCTTCAAAATTAATGTTGATTACTCAGGTAGGGATAAAGGAGGCTTCTAGGTAACTTCCAGAGCTCTATCATAAGGCCTGTCTTGTTCAATATCACCTTTATGCAAAGCTCATCAAATGGGAATATAGCATGGATTGGGAGAGATACAAAGAGATTGGATGCAATAATTCAAAATACATCGTGTAAGCTGGGATGAATAAAACAAATACAATAACATGACATTTAATTAAGAAAAGATAAAAAGGGCAATACATGAAAATTTTGGAAAAGAATAATAATAGTCATAGTAGCTAGTATCAGCTAAGCATTGCAAAGACAAATGTAAGACAAAGGTATTTGTTCCTGTAACACCATGAGGTCGGTATAGGGTTTATATTTCTACATTTTATGTGTCCTGTGCTGGCTGCAATTCTGTAGAAAATGACAAGAAGAAAAATATTTTATTGACAGATGTAGAGTTTATGTGAT